>NW_006239131.1:330316-330447 GCF_000226075.1 Solanum tuberosum
TGAGTTTGATTTTGTGGTGAAAGATAGAAAGGGAACCGAGAACCAAGTTGCCGATAACTTGTGCAGATTAGACGAAGAGGCTATGCTAAAGCTTGGAGATAGGGCTGAAATTAATTATGCTTTTCCAGATG
>NW_006239131.1:331631-333886 GCF_000226075.1 Solanum tuberosum
AAGTCTTGTCATTTACCAGTAGAGCTAGAGCATAAGGCGATGTGGGCTATGAAGAAGTTAAATTTGGATTGGGGAGCTGCATCTAATCAAAGAATGGATGACCTGAATGCATTTGATGAGTTTCGCCTAAAAGCTTATGAAAGTTCAGCCTTGTACAAAGAAAAGATGAAGAGGTATCATGATCAAAGAATTGAAAAGCGAGAATTTGTGGTTGGAGATCTTGTGCTCCTATTCAACTCTAGGTTGCGCTTGTTTCCAGGCAAACTCAAGTCCAAATGGACTGGGCCATTTTTGCTCACAAAAGTGTTCCCCCATGGGGCGGTTGAGCTTGAAAAAAAGGATGGAACAAGGTTCATGGTAAACGGGCAAAGGATCAAGATCTACCTGGGAAATGCTGAAACTGTGCAAGAAGTGATTGAGGCCTACAATCTTGATGAAGTCTGAGTAATCAAGAGGCCTGCGTCGTGCCGCGACGTTAAATCAAGCGCTGCTTGGGAGGCAACCCAAGATGTACAATCTAGCCACCGATAAGATATAGTTTTTTTTTTAGAGGTTTGCTTTGTTTGATTTCCTTCCTGTATTCAATTTGATAGCTATGTTAGTTTTGTACTAGTGTTGGCTAGAATTAGAATAGGGTCCGTGTCTAAAAAGTGTCCAGAAAATGTAAAAAGAATAGCTTATTGATTGCTACATGTGCAGGTACACCACGGAAAATCTGCAGAAATTGGTCTGGTGCAACGGTCTACGGAGCCCATCGACGGTCCGTAGTTTGACTTACGGACCGTGGATGGTGACCGTAGATCCCAGGTAAGTTGCTAAATTTTTCTGAAGTTTCAAGTGTATGAGTGATCTACGGTCCTGATCTATGGACCGTTGATCGACTCACGGACCGTAACCGGGGTATCGTGAGTCCATACCTCAGACTGTCTGACCCGACCCGGATTTTTCCATTTTAAAACCCCCATTGATTTTTAAACCACTCCCATTCCCTCCATCAATCCCAAAACCGTTTCTAACATTCCCTAACCCCCCAAATCACTCAAAAACTCCTCCTTCATATCATTCGTTCCATAATTTCCCACAATCCCTTCCATACCAAACTCAACCCATCCCATAATCTAATACAAAGGGTCCGGTGTTTGGTCAGTAACGAAGAGGTGACTCCTTCGTCTTGCTACGCATAGTATCATCACGCAATCACCCCACTCCTTGTTGCTTGTAAGGTAATAGACTTTCCCTTCACTTTGAATTTCGATACATAGAGTGAATATAGAGAGTCGGGAGTTGGGTCTTGACCTTGGGTATTTATTAGATGAAATTGCATGTTAAACTTGACTAGTACAATGCCCTTGGAACGATAGATAGTGATTGTGTAGCATTATTGTATGTGATCGTAAATCTATGTGTTAGTTTCGACTTAGGGTTCCACAACTAGTCTAAATTGTTTGGTATAATAATCGGTCGGAATCTTAAGAATGAAGAACTAGCATAATTTAATGTTGTAAATGCATGATAATATTGTGTGGATGTTGGAAACTCAGGCTAAAAATGTCGGATACCTGCCACAGATGGCATCCACGATACCCCGTCTACGGAACATAGATCCATCTACGAACCGTAGATGGGGTTCGTAACTGGATGCACATGAAAATTTTCACAAAGTGTGAAACCACGGCGGTGGACTACGGTCCGTAGATCCATCTGCAGACCGTTCTGCACTTCCGTGGTTTTTATCTGCGACCTATATGTCAGGCTCCCTGATCCACGGAAGCGATCCACGGACCGTAGTTCTCCTCCGTGGATGACCACTGTAGCATCTGTCAAAATTTTTGTGGTACCTAGTTGAGGGTAGTTACCAATTCTAAAAGTTTCTTTTGCTACAAATGGTTAGTTTTGGCACTAATATCGTTCCCGCAGGTACGATGGCACCCAAGAAGATGGTCACCTACTCAAAATGGGGCAAGTCCAAATCTATTGCCCCTAGTTTCCGGTTAATTGATGAGGACACAGATGCCGACACTGATCCAACATATGAGCCTCTCAACCCTAGGACTTCTCGCGCTGCACCCAGAGGCACCCCCCGGAAGGTGCTTTCCGACGTAGTCACTGTCTCCCAGTCTGATGAGGAGCACACACTGATCGGGTCACCAACTGGGGCTGCTTCCAGTTCAGAGGGGTCTATGTCCGGACCTGAGTCCGACCATGCTTCAGGCTCCGGTGCTAAACCAGCCACAACATCTGGCGAGAATGACCAA
>NW_006239131.1:334461-411210 GCF_000226075.1 Solanum tuberosum
CTAATATCACTCCCGCAGGTACAATGGCACCCAAGAAGATGGTCACCTACTCAAAACGGGGAAAGTCCAAATCTATTGCCCCTAGTTTCCGGTTAATTGATGAGGACACAGATGCCGACACTGATCCAACATATGAGCCTCTCAACCCTAGGAGTTCTCGCGCTGCACCTAGAGGCACCCCCCGGAAGGTGCTTCCCGACGTAGTCACTGTCTCCCAGTCTGATGAGGAGCACACACTAATCGGGTCACCAACTGGGGCTGCTTCCATACTAGTGATAAGGGCAAATGTTTCATCATAATCTATACCTTCCTCCTATTTATATCCTTGAAAAACCAGTATGGCTTTGTTCCTTGTGGTGTTGCACATCTCATTTAACTTGTTTTTGAAAGCCCACTGGGTCCTATGACAATTCTGTTAGCAATGAACCAGATGCAAGACCTTGTTTCTTTCAAACCAATGAAGATCTTCTTGCATGGCGTTGACTTAGTTTGAGTCCTTTAAGGCTTCCTAGATGTTCTTGGGCTTGATCTAAGATATGAAGGCTGAAAAGGCAAACATATTTCTGGACTTCGACTAAGTCTGCATACAAATATCCATTGAAGAGGTGAGATTATCTAGAGGCTGAGATGTTCTATTCCAATTTGATATTCTCACACTGGATTGTTCTTGACTAGAACCAGGTACTTATACAGGTTGTTCTTCATGATCTAAATTAAGGGGGTCAGTGTAATGACCCTGAAGGTCTTTTCTAGAAATTTTTGGAAAATTAAAAATTTAATCCTCCCAATAGTTGTGCCGAGTCATGTTTCATCAGTTTATGAAACTAGTCTTGTAGAGTGATCAAATATTTGTAATTTTTGGAAGTTTTAGAGTTTTGGAGACCCTTAAGTTGATATAAGTGACTTTAGTCAACATCCGGAACTACAAATCTCAAAATAGAATTTTGTCAGTTCCATCAACTCTGAAATGTGGAAATTCATGAAGGAGTATTATCATTTTCAGTTTCGAAGACTTTATTTGGATTTGAGACCTTGAGTTGAATGTAAAAGTGAATTTAGGTCAACAGTTAACTTTAGTCAATATTCAAAGTTCCAACGCTCGGATTGGATTTTTATTGATTTCATTGGATTCAGGAGGTGATTTCTATCCTAGGTAAGGTCTTAGTTCAATTTCTAGAGGTTTGGAGGGCATTTTTTTTCTTTTTGGGTGAAAGTTAGTTATTTGTGGCTTACACAACTGCTGGATCAAAGAGACCTCCAATCCGTATTTTGATGGTTTCATTTAGTATGGAATGTCGAATTTAGTTGGGTAGCATATCTGGTTTGTGTGCACGGGATTCTAAAGGAATCTCGAAGGGTCTATTCGGAGAATTTTTTGCCTTGATATGTTGATGTTGCTGCTATTTTCTCGTGCTTGATGTGCATCGCGATCGTAAGATCCTCTCTTTAGTAATCCCTTAAGATGTGGTGTAGTGCCTCGCGATCGTGTGAGACCTGACGTTATTGCATAGGTTTAGGTCCCTAGTAGTAGAGGAGCAAGGAATTTCACAAAGGGTGTCTAGAAATAGCACAATAAAAGCTCTTTGAAAAAAATAGAACTAGTGAGATTCAAACACACAAGCACTTCCTCATTCGAAGGAGGTGAAACCACTAGGCTATAACAACTTGTTATGTTAAGGTGTCCAAAATATGTTATTTAATCATTTGTGTATCATATTATTTGTATATGTGGTATTTTTTACCAACGAAGGGTGTCCAATTGGACACCCTGACCACCATGTGGCTATGCCATTGGTCCCTAGATATCGGGATCGTGTGGGCCGTGTCACGATCTCGTTAGTTAATTATTAAGTTGACTATTTTCCTCTTCGCGACATGTGGATGAAGTCGCAATCACGTAGAGTATTGTGACGTGGGAAGTATTTTATTCCAAAATTGGGGTTTCTTCCCTATTTCTCTATTGCTGGACCTTGAGAACTCTAGGGTAGCGATTTTAAAGAGGGCTTTCAAGAATAATTGATTGGGTAAGTGATTTTTACTTCTAACCTTCAATACCCAATTAGTATTTCATGATTTTATCATCAAATCATTGTTTTTGAATTCAAACTTCTAGGTTTTTTTTTCATGAAACTTGTGTTTTCAATAAATTGGAGTTTTGATCCTAGATTCAACTTGTTTTCATTATGACTTCACATGTGGTTCCAAAACCTTTGGGTATCATGATTTTCTATAAAAATTCCAAATTTACTGTTAGCCCACGGGATTGACTTTTTTGGTCGATTTGGATCTAATTTCAAAAATCATCTTTATGAGTCTTGTTGTTCGTGATTGGTAATGGGGATTTTATAATTGATTAGATTGTATGAATTGAGAAACTTAACGAAAGGGGAAGGCGCAAGTGCCGAGTTGTTTTTCTACCCTCTTAAGGTAAGCGAACCTCTTTGACCTTCTCTAAAGTATGTTGAACCTTGTATACCTTGTTTGTGTATTAACGAGTAATGAAAATAATTGACCCCTACTTATTTACGATTGATGCATAGTTATTATTGCTGCATGACAAGATTTAAACATAGAATTGAAATTCCACTTTATATCCATGAGACAGAAAATCTCAAATTAAGTTAATTGTACACACCTCCTTTGTCATTTGGGAACACATTTTTTTCTAGATAACTAATCATTGTCATTGAAAATTGATTTGGGAATGTGATGTATTTATTAGAAATGAATAGACTTGGGAAGTTCAAGAAAAAGTCCCCTGAAGAACTCAAGAATAGTGCCCATTGGTTTTCTTCCGACTTAAAAATTGTTCATTTCTACTAGTAGGAGAACTATTAATAGACCACTCAATTCATGTAGAAGCAAATATCTAAATTTGTCTGTAAAATATTTTAGAAAAAAATGAGTATGAATAAATGTTGTAGAAGCAAGTTAGCTAGTGATCATTATTTGCGAATTACCGATCGGCATATTACTTAGAATACTAGAGTTGATGCCCATAAAATATGCTGCAAGAACTAGCACCTTATCAAAGCATTGGAGACATATTTGGTCCACACAATTACACCTTGTGTTTGATACCCTGTTTTTTCATTATATATCTAATGTTGGTGTTTCTGCTGCTAGAGTAATCCATAAAATTCTCATGAAACGTACTGAAAATATTCTTGGATTCCATCTTATTTCCAAGATATAAGACATACACTTTAACGCGGTCTAATGTGGATCAATTCATCATCTTTATCTCGAATCATGGTATACAGAAGATCACTCTAGATATGGCCAACGATGAAAATTATGTATTGCCTAATAGCATATTTACTTGTGCAATGTCAAATATTTAAAGCTCTCAAAGCGTATCTTTAGCTGTCATATTGTACCAAAATTGCCAATCTTATTAGCCATTCAGTTAGAACATTCTGAAATTTCCGTTCATCGAGAATCAGAAGACACTTAATCTGCCAATGCTCGAGACTCTGGAGTTGAGATTTTGTGTGGACGTTGATTCTATTTCTTTGGTTTATTCAAAACATGAGAACTTGCCTATCCTTAGCAGCTATACAATTACATTTGAGTATTTTAATGTGAACCCAGACTTTACCATCATTAAGCACCTCTACTTGAATAGAACTTCTCTAGAGTTATGAAAATAACGTTGCTTCATTTTACATTCGTAGCTATTGTATTTTTATGAAATTGAAATATACGAGGTTGTAAAGGTAAGACATACCATGCCCAATAAGTACAGTTCTATGTATGTACAACTTTATATATTTATTTGAAATTTAAAGACTTTCATCTTGACCTTAATGACATATTTTTAAGTCAAGTAAGTTTCATAAAATGTTCAAAACCAAAGGTTTCTTAAGTTTTTTTTTGTTACACTTTGTATATTTAATTTTTGTAATGTAGTGTCTGTATGAGTCTTTCTACAGGTTAATGAGACATCTCGAGTCAGAGAACGAAGTTGTTATCTTATGTATCGATGGTAGCAGATAATGTGATTCAAACATTGAGGTTAGTGAAATTTAAGTGATCAAGTACGGAAATATACTTAATAAGAGTCGTTTTCTCATTCTCAAAACTTGAGAGGATAATCATTGAACAGTGCGAGAAATTAGGAAATGCCACAAATTTCAAGGAAAATTTGAGGGAATTGTGTAATTTAAAAACTAAAACAAAAAAATGTACAACGACACAAAAATCTAGTAATGGACAAAAAATTCAACAACTTCATCACTGTCGAAAGTAAAAATTGCCAAGTCATCACGAGTTCACTGAAATTTCTATATAAATAATCAAATCAATATTATTATATTTACAAAAATATATCAGGTATGTAGACTGAAGAATGTATTCCCAATTCCGCCTCCAGTCATCTTGTTCAATCATTTCCACCTACAAATTCTCGAATTCTAAAGCCCTACAAAAACATTTCTTAAAATTTCGATCGCTTCGTTAAAACTTTTTTGTTAGTGTCATCCCTTGCTAAAACTTATTTTTGTATTGCATTCAATTTTCCAATCTGTGATTAATTTGGTGTTTTTGGAAACCCTAAGTTCCCAAATTTGCAACCCGGTTTTGAGGTATTTGCAAATTTGGGAACTTAGCATTTCCAAAAATAACAAACGAATCGCAAATTGAAATCTGGGAAAGTCCAAGCCAATACCAAACTAAATTTTAGAGAGAGAAGAAACTTACAAAACAATTTTAGCAAAGCGATCGAAATTTCGGGGATTTTTTTTAGAGTTTTGTAATTTGAGAGTTAGGCAAGAATGATCGGAGAAGATGATCGGCGTTAGGATTAAGAGTACATTATGAAGTTTACTCGCCTAATTTTTTTTTTTTGGTAAATATAGTAATATTGATTTGATTATTTTATATAAATATTTCAGACAATGTGTGATGACTTGGTAGTTTGTACTTTTCGACTGTGAAGAAGTTGTTGGATTTTGCATCCATTTCTAGATTCTTGTGCCGTTGTACGCTTTGTTTTTTGGTTTCCAACAACACCACCAAAACCTGTAGTGGTTAAGTATTTGTAGCCTATTTTCAAGATCTAGGATGTATTTATCCCATTGGCATATCAATATTTTTTCATATAAAGTGTGTTAATTTCATATTTATTCTGAATATTGAATCTGTTGATCTGTCACAAAACTCATGAATTGGAATCGATCTGGATTTATCATCTCTGAATGAGATTTTTGAAAGCTTCAACATGTTAGTAATACTTACTGGTTTTTCATTTTTGATTTATATCAACAGGCTATTATGTAAGTTTCTTATCCGTGATTATGCTTCTGCTGCGTATTTGATTTATATACTCTAACAAGTTTCATATTTAGTTTAAGAAGAATGACTTGAGAGTATTCTAAGGCATCATTCTCATAAGTGAGAGTGCACCAACAAGAAAATGGATTCCACACCTCTAACTTGATTACTTAATTATTTTACAATAATAATTTATCAAACTATGTCTCTGTATCTGTAACACCCTGGAAATTAGTAGGCTAAACTAGAGCTTGACGTTAGGGTTAGAGCCTTGAATGTACCTCCCCGTACCTTAAAATAAATTTTTTCGCGTTAGAACATTAAGGTTCAAACCCCAAAGACCAACAAAGGTCCTTGAGGACAACCCTTGGAAAATGCCTGGACACTGACCCACGCGGGGGACCTACGCCCCGTAGGTCTATCCACTCCCCGTGGGGGGGGGGGGAAGCCGTGGATCAAGCCCCAAGATCCAAGTCCCAGAACCCAGACCACGGTTCACCAGCACGGGCCGTGGGTCTAACCACAGTCCGTCAATGATGGTCGTAGGTGAGGGCTGGAAACTACCTTTTGGCAATTAAGTGTAGGGGTGTTTTGGGGTTTTAATTAACATTAAGAAACGTTGTTTTAAACTAAATTAAATTAAATATATAATGATTTAAATTCCCCAAATTTAGTTATCTTCTTCATTATTTAAAAATCACAAATCAAAATCAACTTTTTCCAAAAATCCTTTCTCTAGAACTCCAAGGAAGAAGAAGAAGAAAGTGGAAGCTAGGGTTGAAGAAACAAGCTTTTCTTCTCAAATTCGTTGGGTTTCTTCACCAAGGTGTGGTAGCTCTTTATCCATGGATATAATTCATCCATGGAGCCCTTCAAAACCCCCAATTTTCAAAGCTAGAAATCCCGAAAGTTAGAGTTTGACTTCAATCTCATGGGTTCCTTTCAAAAACGTTTCTAATGATTGATTTATGATTTATTATGTATTAATTGATGAATTCCTATCATTTTTATGTTGAATTTCCCCAAGAACCCATGAATCCCTCATATTACTCAAGTATTATCTTCTGATGTGGGTTTGTTGATTACAGAAGTATGTTATGAGATTTTTCTTGCATTAATTGAACTAGTTGAATTATGTTATTATCCATGTCTAATGTATTAATCATAGATGTGTTTATGAAATATGATCTATAGTCCTTGAAGGGCAAAGTATGAGAATTAGACATGATTATGAGACTTGTGTACATGCTTTAAGAACACTTTGAGAGTAAAGTGATTATAATTATGATCTAGCTGTTGTGTTGTTGGAAGAAATCCTTATATGAACATCTATGTATGTATATTATATGATGTTAAACGTTTTCTCACAATATGATGATTCTAAGGTTGAAAGGCTATTCTCACCCATTTGAATCTATGAGCTATAGTATGAATTATGTTGGATTGAGTGTCAAGACATACTTCCATGAATATGAACTTAAGTCAAGACTTAATATGTAAAATATGGGAATGTAGGCTTAGCACCGAGTGGATATAAATATGAGATGAAAGCTTCTACCTTAGTTTAGTCCGGCTTTCCAAATGAGTCCCTTTTACCTTAGTTGAGTGCGGGTTCCCAAAGTATGTATTGCATGAGATGGAAACATTCTACCGTAGTTGAGTCCAGGTTTGTAGTAGCAATCTCCTTATCCCATAACTATGTGCCCTCATAGGTTATTTAGCTAGTGGATCCACCTAAGATAAGAGTATAGTTCTACCTTAGGCAAGTAGGACAACCCCTTTTCGGTGTGGGGAGGACACCAGATTCCATGGTAAGCTCACATGGTCTATGTCGGTTAAGGCTTATTTCCCATTATGATAGTATGAACAAGAATATGAATTATTAACTATAGTTACTCAAGAAGCTTTACTTATTATGTGTGGGATTATCGAATCTTATTCATTTATTCCACACGTAGGCTTTGGGGGTATGTATGATATGTTTCCTCTTATGATATGATGATCTATTAGTTAATTATGCTTATTACTTATGCTTTTGCACTATCTTCAAAAGGATGTTTTAACCTAGAAAATTACATACATTCAACTAAAATGTCCTTTTTAGCATGCCTTCACTATTTTTGTGTATGACTATCATACTTGGTGCATTTTTGTACTAACCTATATTTTCTACATTTTTCACAAGTGTAGGGTTCGGTTCTTGAGGTGATCTTCATTTGGTCAAGACTTGGATCCGACTATTCTCCTAGCTTTTGGTGAGTCCTCAAGGTTCGAGGATGGACGATGCTTTTGTATTTCCTTTTCTTATATTTTCATTTTTGGACTATGTTATATGGGTTGTGTCCTTTTTCATTTGATTCAAGGATTGTAATAGATGGATAATTGAGACAAGTCTAGACTCCGCTTTGCTTTTATGAAAAATTTCTTAAGACTTGAAATGTGTTTTACTCTTTATTGTTCTATGCTTATGTGGTGATATGCTAAGGGGCTTACATGGTACATTTAATGGTTCTATGTGCCTTGTTACATCTAGGGGGTACCCCTGGGTCTCAACAAACATAGTAATCAGAGAACAAGGTTTAGAATGATTCTAGGATGATGTCTCAAAAGTCACATTTTGTAGAGTAATGTTTATAAGTGTGAAGCGTGCCACATTTATGAATTAGAGGCTATAAGATGTTTAGGAAATTTCACTTATTTCATTACTCTTAAGTCGTGCCTTAGAGTTTTAAATTTATAAAGTCCCTCTCCTATGAATACACGAAGGGCTAACACAAGAAGGATGGAAGATGAGAATGAGAATCAAGGAGCTCCTCCTCATGTGAATCAAGCTCCGGTTGATCCCGTAGTTGAAACTTTAACCCATGCAGAGTTTAGGACTACTATCTAAATGTTGGCTCAAGTCCTTACGGCTCAAGCCAATAGAGAAGTTGTAACTATGGTGAATACTAATGTGCATTCAACTATTTCTAGGGTTAGGGATTTTCCTAAAATGAACTTTCCCGAATTTCATGGCTCTAAAGTGGAGGAGGTTCCTCAAGAATTTGTGGATGAAGTTTACAAAATACTTGATAATATGGGGGTGACTTCGGCAGAGAAAGCGGATTTGGCCGCTTACCAATTGAAGAGTGTTTCTCAAGTTTAGTATGATTAGTGGAAGTGTAAGAGACTCGTAGGAGCGGGCCCGGTAGAATATGAACCATTTAAAATGGCATTTCTTGATAGATTCTTTCCACTAGAGTTGAGGGAACGAAAGATGCAAGAGTTCATCAATCTTTGTCAAGGGGGTATGAGTTTGAATGAGTATGCCCTTAAGTTCACCCAACTATCCAAGTATGCTCTAACTATAGTGGTGGACTCAAGGGCTAAAATAAATAAGTTTGTGATGGGAGTGTCCGATTTGGTTGAAGAAGAATGTCGTACAACAATGCTCATTAGTGATATGAATATATCACGTCTTATGGTGCACACCCAACAAATTGAGGAGTCAAAACTCAAGAAAAAATAGAGAGGTGAAAAGAGCTAGAATCGGTGATGGGAAATTCTCCAATGCAAGATCCGATGGACAAGGTCGACCAAGGTTCAATCAAAGGTTCTCCAACCAAGGTTCCTCTAGTGCTTCCCTAAGGGTCAACAAGGATAGGGTGTCCAACCCTAATCCTTAAGGAGGTAATAGTGGTGGTTCTTATGTGGCTAGGCTTAATTGTGTAAAATGTGGAAGAAAGCATGATGATAAGTGCCTAGTTGGCACCAATGGGTGTTTTAGTTGTGGGAAGGTTGGCCACAAGATGAGAGATTGTGCAATGCTCAATGTTAAGGGAAGAAAAGATAAGCAAGCTCCAATGCCCCAAAGCAAAACCGCTTTTATGCTCTTCAATCTCGATGTTACCAAGAGAGCTCCCCGAATATGGTGACCGGTATGTTAAAAGTCTTTATTATTTATATGTATGCCTTATTAGATCCTGGTGCTACTTTGTCCTTTGTGACTTCTTATCTGTCCATGAAGGTTTGGTATGCTCACCGAAGTGTTAGTAGAACCTTTTTCGGTCTCTACCCCGGTTGGTGATTCAGTGGTGGCTAGAAGGGTGTATAGAAGTTGTCCCATTTCCCTGTCCCATAGAGTCACTTTTGTGGATTTGGTAGAGTTAGATATGTTAAACTTTGATGTGATTTTGGGTATGGATTGGTTGCATGCATGTTATGCATCTATTGATTGTAGAACTCGAGTTGTTAGATTCCAATTTCCAAATGAGCCTATCTTTGAGTGGAAGGAGGGAAATTCTATACCTAGAGGTCAATTTGTCTCTTGTCTTAAATCTAGGAAAATTATCTCCAAAGGATGAATTTACCATCTTGTTAGGGTGAGGGATGTTGAGTCCGAAACCCCTTCTCTAGAGTCAATTCCGGTAGTGAATGAGTGCCCAAAAAGTTTCCCGATGATTTTCCCGGTATTCCTCCCGAACAGGAAATAGATTTTGGTATTGACCTTTTACTGGATACGCAACTTATCTCAATTCCTCCTTATAGAATGGTTGCGGTGGAGTTGAAAGAGTTGAAGGAGCAACTAAGGGATTTGCTAGATAAAGGTTTTATTCGTCCGAGTATATCTCCATGGGGTTCTCCCGTATTATTTATTAGATAGAAGGATGGGTCTCTTAGAATGTGCATCGATTATCGTCAATTGAATAAAGTGACCATTAAGAACAAGTATCCCCTTCCGAGAATTGATGACTTGTTTGACCAACTTCAAGGGGCTAGTTATTTCTCTAAATTTGATCTTCATTCGGGTTATCACCAATTGAGGGTGAGAAAGGTTGATATTCCAAAGAAGGCTTTCCGAACAAGATATGGTCACTATGAGTTTCTAGTAATGTCCTTTGGTTTGACTAACACTCCAGCGGCGTTCATGGAATTAATGAATAGAATTGTCCGACAATACATTGATACGTTTGTAATAGTGTTTATCGATGATATCTTGATCTACTCAAGGAGTGAAAGTGAACATATAGACCATTTGAGGATTGTATTGTAAGTTCTGAAGGACCAACAACTTTTTGCAAAGTTTAGCAAGTGTGAATTTTGGTTATGGTCTATAGTATTCCTGGGTCACATTGTGTCAAGCAAGGGTATTGAGGTAGATAATAAGAAGATGGATGCGGTCAAGATTGTCCTAGACCTCTAACTCCTTCCGACATTATAAGCTTTTTAGGTTTGGCTGGTTCCTATATAAGATTTGTTGAGGGGTTTCCTTCCATTTCTTCTCCTTTGACTGCTTTGACTCAAAAGAAAGCTAAGTTTGTGTGGTTGGGAGCTTGTGGGAAGAGTTTCCAAGATAAACTTACTTTCGCTCCGGTGTTGACCTTACCAGAGGGTACATATGGATTTGTGGTGTATTGTGATGCCTTTAGAGTTGGGTTGGGATGTGTGTTTATGGAAAATGGTAAGGTGATTGCATATGCTTCAAGGCAACTTAAGTTCATGAGAAGAATTATCCTACCCATGACCTTGACTTAGCAGCGGTTGTTTTTGCCTTAAAGATTTGGCAGCATTACCTATATGGAGTCCATGTTGATGTGTTTACCGATCACAAAAGCTTACAATATGTGTTTAGTCAAAAGGACTTGAATCTTTGCCAAAGAAGGTGGTTAGAATTATTGAAGGATTATGACATGTGGTAGCGGATGCTCTTAGTCGGTTGCCTATAGGTAGTGTGGTTCATGTTGATGATAGTAAGAAAGAATTGGTTCATGATGTTCATAGGTTGGCTCGGCTAGGTGTGAAACTAGTGGATCCCACTAAGGGTGGTGTCATGGTCCATAATGCATCCGAATCGTCCTTTGTGAAGGATGTGAAGTCTAAGAAATACCTTGACCCTATATTAGTAGAGTTGAAAGAGTCGGTATTGAAGAAGTCCGTTGAGGCTTTCTCCTAAGGGGGAGATGGAGTGCTTAGGTACCAAGGTCGATTATGTGTTCCGGATGTTGATGGTTTGAGGGAGAAAATTTTAGAAGAAGCTCATAGTTCTCAATATTCTATTCATCTGGGAGCCACCAAGATGTACCGTGATCTACGAGAAGTCTATTGGTGGAACTGTATGAAGAAGGATATAGCGGTTTTTGTAGCCAAGTGTCCGAATTGTCAACAAGTTAAGGTTGAGTATCGAAGGCTGGGAGGCCTATCCCAAGATATAGGTATTCCCACTTGGAAGTGGGAGGATGTAAATATAGACTTTTTTGTGGGTTTGTATCGCACCCAAAACTAGTAGGCAAAACTAGAGCTTGACTTTTGGGTTAGAGCCTTGAATATACCTCCCCGTACCTTCAAAATAAATGTTTTCATTTTAGAACATTGAGGTTCAAAAACCCCAAGGACCAACCAAGGGTCCTTGAGGAGAACCCTTGGAAAATTCCTGGATAGTAACCCATGATGGGGATCTACGCCCCGTAGGTCCATCCACACCCTGTGGGTGGGCAGCCGTGGATCAAACTCTAGGAACTATGTCCCAGAATCCAAACCACGGTTCACCAACATAGGTCGTGGGTCCAACTACCGTCCGTCAATGGTGGTCATGGGTGAGGGCTGGAAACAACCTTTTGGTAGTTAAGTGTAGGGGTGTTTTGGGTTTTTCCAATTCTAATTAACATTAAATGACGTCGTTTTAAACTAAATTAGATTAACTATATAATGATTTAAATATCCCAAATTTAGTTATCTTCCTCATTATTTCAAAATCACAAATCAAAACCAACTTTTTCCCAAAATCCTCTCTCTAGAACTCCAAGGAAGAAGAAGAACAAGAAACTGGAAGCTAGGGTTGAAGAAACAAGATTTTCTTCTCAAATTCGTTGGGTTTCTTCACCAAGGTATCGTAGTTCTTCATCCATGGAGACCCTTCAAATACCCCAATTTTCAAACTTAGAAATCCTAAAAGTTAGTGTTTGACTTCAATCTCATGGGTTCGTTTCAAAAACGTTTCTAATGACTGATTTATGATATATAATGTTTTAATTGATGAATTCCTATAGTTTTTATATTTAAATCCCCCAAGAACTCATGAATCCCCCGTATTACTCAATTATGATCTTGTGATTTAGGTTTATTGATTATTGAAGTATGTTATGAGATTATGCTTGTAGTAATTGAACTAGTTGAATTATGTTACTATCCATGTCTAATGTAGTTATTATAAAAGTGTTGATGAAATATGATCTATGGTCCTTGAAGGGCAAAGTATGAGAATTATGCATGATTATGAGACTTGTGTACATGATTTAAGAACACTTTGAGACTAAAGTGATTATGATTATAATTTAGTTGTTGTGTTGTTGGAACATATCATTATATGCACACCTATGTATGAATATGATGTGATGTGAAAGGTTTTCTCAACATATGATGATTCTATGGTTGTAAGGCTATTCTCACCCATTGAATCTATGAGCTATAGTATGAATTACGTTGGATTGAGTTTCAAGATATTCTTCCATGAATATGAACTTAAGTCAAGACTTAATATGTAAAATATGGGAATGTATAGTTAGCACCGAGTGGATATGAATATAGATTAAAGTTTCTACCTTAGTTGAGTCCAGTTTTCTAAATGGGTTCCTTTTACCTTAGTTGCGTCTTGTTTCCAAAGTATGTATCGCATGACATGGAAACCTTCTACCATTGTTGAGTCCGTGTTTCTATTAGCAATCTCCTTATCCTATAACGATGTGCCCTCATAGGTTATTTTGCTAGTGGATCCACATAAGTTAAGAGTATGGTTCTACCTTAGGCAAGTAGGCAACCCCTTTTGGGTGTGGGGTAGACACCGGATTCCATGGTAAGCTCACATGGTCTATGTTGGTTAAGGCTTATTCCCCATTATGAATGTATGAACAAGAATATGAATTATGAACTATAGTTACTAAAGAAACTTTACTTAGTATGGGTGGGATTATGAGATCTTATTCATGAATTGCACAAGTAGGCTTTGAGGGCATGTATGATATGTTTCCTCAAATGATATGATGATCTACGAGTTAATTATGCTTATGACTTATACTTTTGTACTATCTTCAAAATGATGTTTTAACCTAGCAAATTGCATGCATTCAATTAAACTGTCCTTTTTAGCACGTCTTCACTATTTTTGTGCATGGCTATCATACTTAGTGCATTTTTGTACTAACCTATATTTTGTACATTTTCCACAAGTGTAGGGTCCGGTTCTTGAGGTGAATTTTATTTGGTCAAAGCTTGGATCCGACTATTCTCCTAGCTTTTGGTGAATCCTCATGGTTTGATGACGGATGATGCTTTTGCAATTCCTTTTCTTGTATTTTCATTTTTGGACTATGTTGTATGGGTTGTGTCCCTTTTCATTTGACTGAAGGATTGTAATAGATGACTAATTGAGACAAGTCCATACTTCTGCGTTGCTTTTATGAAAAATTTCTTAAGACTTGAAACGTGTTTTAGTCTTTATTGTTCTATGCTTATGTTATGATATGCTATGGGGCTTACATGGTACCTTTAGGGTTCTATGTGCCTTGTTACATCTAGCGGGTACCGCTGCGTCGTGATAGTATCTTAACGGGCGTACATGAAAATTTTCGGTCATTTTTTTTCAATAATTCTAGATCACAACAAATCCATGGACGATAGCGCACAAAAATTGGTATAAGCTAGGTTTACCTGCTTTGGGGCCCCTTTAAACTTGAAAATGCGCTCGTTTACCCCTCGGGAGAACTCTCTTCATAGCTAAGGTCTTAACAGACGTTCAATAAAAATTTCGGCCACTTTTTTTGGGAATTCCGGATCACAAAATATCCAGGGAATATAGCACACGAAAATTGGAAAATCTAGGTTTACATATTTTGGGGAACGTTTGAACTTGAAAATGCGCCCATTTTCCCTTCGAGATGAACTCGCTTCATTGCTAAGGTCTTAACGAACTACCTTGAAAAACTTCGGCCATTTATTTTTCAGGAATTCCAAATTACAAAAAATATGTGGACTATTAGCACATGAAAATTGGCAAAGTCTTGGTTTACCTACTTTGGGGCTCGTTTGAACCTGAAAATCAGCTCGTTTGCCCCTCGGGACTAAATCACTCCATTGCTAAGGTTTTAACATACGTCCATGAAAAAATATCAGCCATTTTTTTGGGAATTCTGGAACACAAAATATCCATGGACTATAGCACGCGAAAATTGGCAAAATATGGATTTACCCTCTTTGAGGCTTGTTTGAACTTGAAAATACTCCTGTTTTCCCCTCGGGACGAACTCGCTCCATTGCTCACATCTTAACAGACGTCCATGAAATATTTCGGCCATTTTTTTCTAGAATTCCAGATCAAGAAAAATCCATGGACTATAGTACATGAAAATCGGAAAAATAATGGTTTAGCTACTTTGGGGATCGTTTGAACATAAAAATGCACCTGTTTACCCCTCGGGACGAACTCGCTCTATTGCTAAGGTCTTAACAGACGTCCAAAAAACATTTCGGCCATTTTTTTGGGTATTTCGGATCACAAAAAATCCATGGACTATAGCACACGAAAATCGGCAAAATTTGGGTTAACCTTCTTTGTGGCTCGTGTGAACTTGAAAATGCGTCTGTTTTCCACTCGGGATGAACTCTCTTCATTGTTATGGTCTTATCGAACGTCCATGAAAAAATTTTACCATTTTTTTTTGGGAATTCCAGATCAGAAAAAAACCATGGACTATTAGCACATGCAAATTGGCAAAATCTAGGTTTATCTTGTTTGGGGCTCGTTTGAACTTGAAAATGAGCACGTTTGCCCCTTAGAACAAAGTCGTTCCATTGCTAAGGTCTTAACGAATGTCCATGAAATATTTTGGCCATTTGTTTTGGATATTTCGGATCACAAAAAATTCATGGTCTATAGCACATGAAAAATAGATATCTGGGTTTACCTGCTTTGGGAATTGTTTGAACTTGAAAATGCATCTGTTTACCCGTCAGGGCGAACTCGCTCCATTGCTAAGGTCTTAACGGACGTCCATGGAAATTTTTGACCATTTTTTTAGGAATTCTAAATCACAAAAAATCCATCGTCTATAGCACACGAAAATTGGCAAAATCTGGGTGTACCTGCTTTGGGGCTCATTTAAACTTGAAAATGCACCCGTTTTCCCCTCGAGACGAACTCACTCCATTTCTAAGGTCTAAATAGACGTCCATAAAAAAAATTGGCCATTTATTTCGCTAATTCTGAATCACAAAAAATCCATGGACTAACACGCGAAAATTAGCAAAATTTGGGTTTACGTGCATTGGAGTTCGTTTGAAATTTAAAATACGTATGTTTTCCCCTTGGGTCAAACTCTCTCCATTGCTAAGGTCTTTATGGATGTCCATGAAAAATGGCCGCATTTTTTTCAAGAATTCCAGATCACAAAAAATCCATGGACTATAGCATACGAAAATCGGCAAAATCTGGTTTAACCTGCTTTGGGTTCGTTTGAACTTGAAAATGCGTCCGTTTGCCACTCGGGACGAACTCGCTCCATTTCTAAGGTCTTACCGGACGCCTATGAAAAATTTCGGCCATTTTTTCTGGAAATTTTGTTTCACAAAAAATCCATGGACTAGCACCTGAAAATCGGTAAAATAAAGGTTTACCTGCTATGGGGATCGTTTAAACTTGAAAATGCACCATTTTTCTCCTCGGGATGAACTCGCTCTATTGCTAAGGTCTTAACGGACATCCATGAAAAAATTTGGGCATGTTTTCGGGAATTACAGATCACAAATAATCCATGGATAGCACACAAAAATTGGCAAAATATGGGTTTACCTGCATTGGGGCTCGATTGAACTTGAAAATTTGCGTATTTTCTCCTCGGGATGAACTCAATCCATTACTAAGGTCTTAACGGACGTTTATGAAAAAATTTGGCCATATTTTTGGGAATCCCGAATCACAAAAAAATATGGACTATAGAACATGAAAATCGTCAAAATCTGGGTTTACCTGCTTTGGGGAATTTTTGATCTTGAAAATGTGCCCATTTGCCCCTCTGGACGAACTCGCTCCATTGCTAAGGTCCAAATGGACGTCCATGAAAAATTTGGCCATTTATATTTTGGAATTCCCGATCACAAAAAATCCATACACTATAGACCACGAAAATTGATAAAATCTGGGTTTACCTGCTTTGGAGATCGTTTGAACTTGAAAATGCGCCTGATTTCCCCTCGCAATGAACTCTCGCCATTTCTAAGTCTTGAGGACGTCAATCAAAATATTCGGTCATTTTTTTTGGAATTATGGATCACAAAAAATCCATGGACTATATAGCACACAAAAATCAGCAAAATTTGGGTTTACCTGCTTTGAAGCTCGTTTGAACTTGAAAATGCGCCTGATTTCCCCTCGCAATGAACTCTCGCCATTTCTAAGTCTTGAGGACGTCAATCAAAATATTCGGTCATTTTTTTTGGAATTATGGATCACAAAAAATCCATGGACTATATAGCACACAAAAATCAGCAAAATTTGGGTTTACCTGCTTTGAAGCTCGTTTGAACTTGAAAATGCATCCATTAGCCCCTCTGGACGAACTCGTTCCGTTGATAAGGTCTTAATGGACGTCTATGAAAAGTTTCTGCCATTCTTTTTGGGAATTCCGAATCACAAATAATCCATTGATTATAGCACACGAAAATCGACAAAATCTTGGTTTACCTGCTTTGAGGCTCATTAAAATAGAAAATACGCCTATTTGCCCCTCAGGATGAAGTCGCTCCAATGCTAAGGTCTCAACGGACGTCCCTGAAAATTTTTGGCCTTTTTTGGGGATTCTTGATCACAAAAAATCCATGGATTATAGCACACAAAAATCGGCAAAATTCTATGTTTACCTACTTTAGGGATCGTTTGAATCTGAAAATGCACCCGTTTGCTCCTCGGGATGAACTCGCACCATTTGTAAGGTCTTAAGAGACGTCCATGAAGAATTTCGGCCTTTTTTTCGAGATTTACGGATTACAAAAAATTCATTGACTATAGCACACGAAAATCAATAAAATTTGGGTTTACCTGCTTTGGGCTCATTTGAACTTGAAAATGCGCATGTTTTCCCCTCGACGACGAACTCTCTCCATTGCTAAGGTCTTAACTGATGTCCATGAAAAATTTTGGCCATTTTTTTGGGAATTCCAAATCAGAAAAAATCAATTGACTATAGCACATGAAAATTAGAAAAATTTAGATTTACCTGCTTTGGGCTCATTTGAACTGGAAAATGCGCCCCTTTCCCCCTCAAAACGAACTCACTCCATTGCTAAATTCTTAACGGACGTCCACTAAAAAATTTGGCCATTTTTTTTTGGGAATTCTGAATCCCAAAGAATCTATGGACTATTGCACACGAAAATTAGAAATATCTAGGTTTACCTGCTTTGGGGATCGTTTCAACTTGAAAATGTACCCGTTTTCCTCTCGGGAAAAACTCGCTCCATTGCTAAAGTCTTAACGGACGTCCATGAAAACTTTCGGCCATTTTTTTGGGAATTGCAGATCACAAAAAATCCATGGACTATAACACATGAAAATCGGCAAAATCTGGGTTTACTTGCTTTGGGCTCATTTGAACTTGAAAATTCTCCCGTCTGCCCCTCGGGATGAACTCGATCCAATGCTAATGCCTTAAGAGACGTCCATAAAAAATTTCGCCCATTTCTTTCTGGAATTTTGGATCAAAAAAAATCCATGGACTATAGAACACGAAAATGCACCTGTTTGCCTTTCGGGACAAACTCGTTCCATTGCTAAGGTCTTAAATCTGGGTATATCTTCTTTGGGGATCGTTTGAACTTGAAAATGCGCCCGTTTGCCCCTCGGAACGAACTCGCTCCATTGCTAACGTCTTAACAGATGTTCATGAAAAATTTTGGCAATTTTTTTTCGAGAGTTCCTGATCACAAAAATTGCATGAACTATAGCACACGAAAATCGGCAAAATCTAGGTTTACAAGCTTTGGGCTTGTTTCAACTTGAAAATGCACCCGTTTTCCAATCAAAACGAACTCGCTCCATTGATAAGGTCTAAACGGATGTCTATGATAAATTTCAGCCATTTTTTTTCAGGAATTCCGAATCACAAAATACATGGACTATAGCCCATTAAAATAGGCAATATATGAGTTTACATGCTTTGGGGCTTGTTTGAACATAAAAATCAGCCCGTTTGCCGCTCGAAACGAACTTGCTCTATTGCTAAGGTTTTAACGGGAGTCCTTGAAGAATTTCGGCCATTTTTTTTTGGAATTGTGGATCACAAAAAATCAATGGACTATAACACGAAAAACGATAAAATATGGGTTTACCTACTTTGGGGGTTTGAACTTCAAAATGCGCCCGTTTGCTCCCTGGGATGAACTCTCTCTATTTCTAAAGTCTTAAAGGACATCCATAAAAAAATTTGCCATTTTTTGTTGGGACATTGATTACAAAAAAATAATGGACTATAGCACACAAAATCGACAAAATCTGGGTTTACCTGCTTTGGGCTCTTTTTAACTTGAAAATGCACCCGTTTCCCCTGGGGACAAACTCCCTCTATTGCTAAGGTTTTAATGGACGTCCATGAATAATTTTGGCTATTTTTTCGAGAATTCTGGATCACAAAAAATTCATGGACTATAGTACATGAAAATCGGCAAAATATGAGTTTATCTCCTTTGGGGCTCATTTAAACTTTAAATTTGGCCCGTTAGCCCCTCGGGACGAACTCGCTCCATTGCTAAGGTTTTAACAGACGTCCATGAAAAATTTCGGCAATATTTTTAGAATTCCTGATCACAAATATTCAATGGACTATAGCACACGAAAATTGGCAAAATCTGAGTTTACCTACTTTGGGGCTTGTTCAAACTTGAAAATGCGCCTTATTTCCCCTCGGGATGAGCTCGCTCCATTGATAAGGTCTAAACAGACGTCGATGAAAAATTTTGGCCATTTTTTTTGTGAATTCCGAATCACAAAATACATGGACTACAACACATGAAAATTGGCAATATTAGGGTTTACCCACTTTTGGGCTTGTTTGAACTTGAAAATGAATCTGTTTGCCCCTCGAAATAAATTTGATCCATTGCTAAGGTCTGAACGAGCGTCCATGAAAAAGTTCGGCCATTTTTTTTTAGGTTTACCTGCTTTGTGGCTCGTTTGAACTTGAAAATGAGCCCGTTTAGGCCTCGGGACGAACTCGATCCATTTTTCAGGTCTTAACGGACGTCCATGAAAAATTTCGGTCATTTCTTTCGAGAATTCTAGCTAAAAGAAAATTCATAAACTATAGTACACAAAAATCGGCAAAATCTTAGGTTACCTGCCTTGGGCCTCGTTTGAACTTTAAAATGTTCCTCTTTTCCCCTCGGGACGAACTCGCTCCATTAATAAGAACTTAACGAACGTCTATGAAATATTTTGGCCACTTTTTTCGGGAATTCCTGATTAGAAAAACTCATGGACTATAGCACATGAAAAAATCGGCAAAATCTAAGTTTACCTGCTTTGGGGCTAGTTTGAACTTGAAAATGTGCTTGCTTGCCCCGTCGGGATGAACTCTCTACATTTATAAGGTCTTAACGAACGTCCATGAAAAGTTTTGGTCATTTTTTTTTTAGATTCCGGATCACAAAAAATCAATGGACAATAGCATAACAAAATTGGCAAAATCTGGGTTTACCTGCTTTTGGGCTCGTTTGAATTTGAATATGCGCCCATTTTTTCCTCGGGACCAACTCGCTCCATTTCTATGGCCTTAACGGATGTCCATAAAAATTTTCAGCCATCTTTTTGGAATTCTGCATTAAAAAAAATCCATGGACTATAGCACACGAAAATCAACAAAATCTGGGTTTACCTGCTTTTGACCTTGTTTGAACTTGAAAATGTGCCTGTTATCCCCTCAAGAAGAACATGTTCCATTTCTAAGGTCTTAAAGGGCGTCCACGAAAAATTTCGTCCAAGTTTTTGGGTATTCTGGATCTCCAAAATGCATGGACTATAAAACAAAAAAAATTGGCAAAATATGGGTTTACCTTCTTTGGGGCTCGTTTGAACTTGAAAAAACCCATGTTTTCCCCTCGAGATGAACTCGCTCCATTTCTAAGGTCATAGCGGACGTCCATGAAATAGTTTGATCATATATTTTTGGGAATTCCGGATCACAAAAAATCCATGTAGAATGGCACACGAAAATCACCAAAATCTGGATTTACCAGCTTTAGGGATCGTTTGAACTTCAAAATGCGCCCGTTTACCCTTCTAGATGAACTCGCTCCATTACTAAGGTTTAATGGATGTCGATAAAAAAATTTAGCCCCTTTTTTTGGGACTTCAGGATAACAAAGAATTCATACACCATAGCACACGAAAATTGACAAAATCTGGGTTTACCTACTTTAGGTCTCATTTGAACTTGCAAAATGCGACCATTTGCCACTTGGGATGAACTCGCGCCATTGATAAGGTCTTAAGGGACGTCATTAAAAAATTTATGCCATATTTTTTAGGAATTCCGTATCACAAAATATCTATGGACTATAGAACACGAAAATCGGAAAATCTAGGTTTAACTACTTTGGGGCACGTTTGAACTTAAAAATGCGCCTGGTTGCTACTTGGGTTTACCTACTTTGGGGCTAGTTTGAACTTGAAAATGCGCTCATTTGCCACACGGGATAGACTCCCTTCATTGCTAAAGTTTTTACAGACGTCCATGAAAAATTTCATCCATCTTTTTTTGGGAATTCTGGATAACAAAAAATACATGGACTATACCACACGCAAATTGGTGAAATTTGGGTTTACCTACTTTGGGGTTCGTTTGAACTTGAAAAATTGCCAGTTTGCCCCTCGGTACTAACTTGCTCCATTGCTAAGGTCATAACGGACGACCGTGAAAATTTACGACCATTTTTTTCTCAAGAATTCTGGATCACAAAAAATCAATGGACTATAACACATGAAAATTGGGAAAATCTTGGTTTACGTGCTTTGGGGCTCGTTTGAACTTGAAAATGCGCTTATTTGTCCCTCAGGACAAACGCTCCATTGCTAAGGTCGTAACGGACGTCCACAAAAACTTTTTGCCATTTTTTTGTGAATTCCGGATAAAAAAATATTCATAGACTATGCACACGAAAATTGGCAAAATATGGGTTTACATGCTTTGGGGCTCGTTTGAACTTGAAAATGCGCCTTTTTGCCCCTCGAGACGAACTCGCTCCATTTCTAAGGTCGTAACGGACGTCCACAAAAACTTTTGGCCATTTTTTTTTGGAGAATTTTGGATCACAAAAAATCCATGGACTATAGCACACGAATATCGGCAAAATCTCGTTTTACCTTCTTTGGGGATCGTTTGAACTTGAAAATGTACTCATTTGCCCCTCGAGAGGAACTCACTCTATTGCTTAGGTATAAACGGACGTCGATGAAAAAATTCATCCATTTCTTTTGGAAATTTCGCATCACAAAAAATCCATGGACTATAGCACACGAAAATCGTCAAAATCTGCATTTACATACTTTGGGGCTCGTTTGAACTTAAAAATGCGCCCATTTTCCCCTCGGGATGAACTCGCTCCATTAATGAGGTCATAACGGACGCCCATGAAAAATTTCATTCATATTGTTTTGGAATTCGGGATCACAAAAAATCCATGGTTTATAGCACAAGAAAATAGGCAAAATCTAGGTTTACTTGCTTTGGGGCGGGTTTGAACTTGAAGTGCGCCTATTTGGCCTTTAGGACGAACCATTTCTATGGTCTTAACAGACGTCCATCAAAAATTTCGGCCTTTTTTTAGAATTTCAGATAACAAAAAATCTATAAACTATAGTACCCAAAAATCGGTAGAATCTTAGCTTACCTTCTTTGAGCCTCGTTTGAACTTTCAAATTTTCCTATTTGCCCCTCGGGATGAACTCGCTCCGTTGCTAAGGTCTTAACAAACGTCCATGAAAAGTTTCGGCCATTTTTTTAGAATTCCGGATCACAAAAAATCCATGGACTATAGCACACGAAAATTGGCAAAATCTAGGTTTACCGACTTTTATGTTAGTTTGAACTTGAAAATGTGCATGTTTTCCCCTCGGGATGAACTCGCTCCGTTGCTAAGGTCTTAACAAACGTACCATGAAAAGTTTCGGCCATTTTTTTAGAATTCCGGATCACAAAAAATCCATGGACTATAGCACCAAAAAATTGGCAAATTTGGGTTTACATGCTTTAGACTCGTTTGAATTTGAAAATGCGCCGGTTTTTCCGTCACGACGAATGCGCTCCATTTCTAAGGCCTAAACTTGTGTCCATTAAATTTTTCGGCCACATTTTTTATGGGAATTCCGCATCAAAATAAAATCCATGGACTATAGCACACGAAAATTGGCAAAATCTAGGTTTACCTGTTGTGGACCTTGTTCGAACTTGAAAATGTGCATCTTATCCCCACAGGACGAACTTGTTCTATTGCTAAGGTCGTCACGAACATCCATGAAAAGTTTTGTCCAATTTTTTGAGGAATTTCAGATCTTAAAAATACATGGACTATAGCATAAAAAAATCCACAAAATCTGGGTTTACCTGCTTTGGGGTCGTTTGAACATGAAAATACCCCGTTTGACCCTTCAGACGAATTCGCTCCATTGCAAAGGTCATAGCGGAAGTCCATGAAAATTTTTGGCCATTAATCTTTGGGAATTCCGGATCACAAAATATCCATGGACTATGGCACACGAAAATAAGCAAAATCTTCATATACATACTGTGGGGCTTGTTTGAATTTGAAAATGCGCCTGTTTGCCTTCGATATGAACACGTTCCATTGCGAATGTTTTAACGGACGTCCATGAAAAAATTTGGCCATTTTTTTGGGACTTCAAGATGAAAAAAAATACATAGACTATAATAGCACACGATAATCACCAAAATTAGGGTTTACTTACTTTGGGGCTCGCTTGAACTTGAAAATGCGCCTGGTTTCCCCTTGGGACAAACTCTCTCCATTCTAAGGTCTTAACGGACGTCAATGAAAAATTTCATCCATTTTTGGCAGGAATTCTGTATCACAAAATATGCATGGTCTATAGAAAACTTAAATCGGCAATATCTGGGTTTACCAACTTAGGGGCTCGTTTGAACTTGAAAATGCGCCTGTTTACCCCTCGGGACGAACTCGCTCCATTGCTTAGGTCTTAATGGATGTCCGTGAAAAATCACAATCATTTTTTTTGGAATTTTAAATTTAAAAATTCCATTGACTATAGCACACAAAAATCAGCAAAATATGGGTTTGCCTACTTTTGACCTCGTTTGAACTTGAAAATGTGCCTGTTATCTCCTCGGGACGAACGTGTTCCATTTCTAATGTCTTAACAGACGTCCATGAAAAATTTCATCTAATTTTTTGGGGAATTGCGGATCTCAAAAATCCATGGACTATGTGGCATAAAAAAATCGGCAAAATCTGGGTTTACCTGCTTTAGGGATCGTTTGAACTTGAAAAAACCCTTGTTTTCCCCTCCAGATGAACTCTCTCCATTGCTAAGGTCATAGCAGACGTCCATGAAATCAATGGACTATAGCATAACAAAATTGGCCAAATTTGGGTTTACCTGCTTTTGGGCTCGTTTGAATTTGAATATGTGCCCATTTTTCCCTCAGGACCAACTCGCTCCATTTCTATGGCCTTAACGGATGTCCATAAAAAATTTCAGCCATCTTTTTGGAATTCTGCATTAAAAAAAAATCCATGGACTATAGCACACGAAAATCAATAAAATTTGGGTTTACCTGCTTTTGACCTTGTTTGAACTTGAAAATGTGCCTGTTATCCCCTCAAGACGAACATGTTCCATTGCTAAGGTCTTAAAGGGCGTCCATGAAAAATTTCGTCCAAGTTTTTGGGTATTCTGGATCTCCAAAATGCATGGACTATAACACAAAAAAATTTGGCAAAATATGGGTTTACCTGCTTTGGGGCGCGTTTGAACTTGAAAAAACCCATGTTTTCCCCTCGAGATGAACTCGCTCCATTTCTAAGGTCATAGTGGACGTCCATGAAATAGTTTGATCATATATTTTTGGGATTTCCGGATCACAAAAAATCCTTGTAGAATGGCACACGAAAATCACCAAAATCTGGATTTACCAGCTTTGGGGATCGTTTGAACTTGAAAATGCGCCCGTTTTCCTTTCGAGATGAAGTCGCTCCATTACTAAGGTTTAATGGATGTCGATAAAAAAATTTTAGCCCATTTTTTGGGACTTCAGGATAACAAAGAATCCATACACCATAGCACACGAAAATTGGCAAAATCTGGGTTTTCCTACTTTAGGTCTCATTTGAACTTGCAAAATGCGACCATTTGCCACTTGGGATGAACTCGCGCCATTGATAAGGTCTTAAGGGACGTCATTGAAAAATTTATGCCATATTTTTCAGGAATTCCGTATCACAAAATATCTATGGACTACAGAACACGAAAATCGGAAAATCTAGGTTTAACTACATTGGGGCACGTTCGAACTTGAAAATGCGCCTGGTTGCCCCTCAGGACGAACTCATTCCATTGCTAAGGTCTTAACGGAAGTCCATGAAAACTTTCGGCCATTTTGTTGGGAATTCCAAATCACAAAAAATCAATGGATAGCACAAGAAAATTGACAAAATTTGGGTTTACCTACTTTGGGGCTAGTTTGAACTTGAAAATGCGCTCATTTGCCACACGGGACAGACTCCCTCCATTGCTAAAGTTTTTACAGACGTCCATGAAAAATTTCAGCCATCTTTTTTTGGGAATTCCGGATCACAAAAAATACATGGACTATACCACACGCAAATTGGTGAAATTTGGGTTTACCTACTTTGGGGTTCGTTTGAACTTGAAAATTTGCCAGTTTTCCCCTCGGGACTAACTTGTTCCATTGCTAAGGTCATAACGGACGAACGTGAAAATTTACAACCATTTTTTTCTCAAGAATTCTGGATCACAAAAAATCAATGGACTATAGCACACGATAATTGGGAAAATCTTGGTTTACGTGCTTTGGGGCTCGTTTGAACTTGAAAATGCGCCTGCTTGTCCCTCAGGACAAACTCGCTCCATTGTTAAGGTCGTAACGGACGTCCACAAAAACTTTTGGCCATTTTTTTGTGAATTCCGGATAAAAAAATATTCATAGACTATACACACGAAAATTGGCAAAATATGGGTTTACATGCTTTGGGGCTCATTTGAACTTGAAAATGCGCCTTTTTACCCGTCGAAACGAACTCTCTCCATTTCTAAGGTCGTAACGAACGTCCACAAAAACTTTTGGCCATTTTTTTTTGTAGAATTTTGGATAACAAAAAATCCATGGACTATAACACACGAATATCGGCAAAATCTCGGTTTACCTTCTTTGGGGATCGTTTGAACTTGAAAATGTACTCATTTGCCCCTCGAGAGGAACTCACTCTATTGCTAAGGTATAAACGGACGTTGATGAAAAAAATCATCCATTTCTTTTGAAAATTTCGCATCACAACAAATCCATGCACTATAGCACACGAAAATCATCAAAATCTGCATTTACCTACTTTGGGTCTCGTTTGAACTTAAAAATGCGCCCGTTTTCCCCCTCGGGATGAACTCGCTCCATTCATGAGGTCATAACGGACGCCCATGAAAAATTTCATTCATATTGTTTGGGAATTCGAGATCACAAAAAATCCATGGTTTATAGCACAAGAAAATCGGCAAAATCTAGGTTTACTTGCTTTGGGGCGGGTTTGAACTTGAAGTGTGCCTATTTGGCCTTTAGGACGAACTCATTCCGTTTCTATGGTCTTAACAGACGTCCATCAAAAATTTCGGCCTTTTTTTAGAATTTCAGATAACAAAAAATCTATAAACTATAGTACCCAAAAATCGGTAGAATCTTAGCTTACCTTCTTTGAGCCTCGTTTGAACTTTCAAATTTTCCTATTTGCCCCTCGGGATGAACTCGCTCCATTCATGAGGTCATAACGGACGCCCATGAAAAATTTCATTCATATTGTTTGGGAATTCGAGATCACAAAAAATCCATGGTTTATAGCACAAGAAAATCGGCAAAATCTAGGTTTACCTACTTTTAAGTGAGTTTGAACTTGAAAATGTGCATGTTTTCCCCTCGGGATAAACTCGCTCCGTTGCTAAGGTCTTAACAAACGTCCATGAAAAGTTTCGGCCATTTTTTTAGAATTCCGGATCACAAAAAATCCATGGACTATAGCACCAAAAAATTGGCAAAATTTGGGTTTACATGCTTTAGACTCGTTTGAATTTGAAAATGCGCCGGTTTTTCAGTCACGACGAACTCGCTCCATTTCTAAGGCCTAAACTTGTGTCCATTAAATTTTTCGGCCACATTTTTTATGGGAATTCTGCATTAAAAAAAAAATCCATGGACTATAGCACACGAAAATTGGCAAAATCTAGGTTTACCTGTTGTGGACCTCGTTTGAACTTGAAAATGTGCATCTTATCCCCACAGGACAAACTTGTTCCATTGCTAAGGTCTTAACGAACATCCATGAAAAGTTTTGTCCAATTTTTTGAGGAATTTCGGATCTGAAAAATATATGGATTATAGCATAAAAAAATCCACAAAATTTGGGTTTACCTGCTTTGGGGTCGTTTGAACATGAAAATACCCCGTTTGACCCTTGGGACGAATTTGCTCCATTGCAAAGGTCATAGCGGAAGTCCGTGAAAATTTTTAGCCATTTATTTTTGGGAATTCCGGATCACAAAATATCCATGGACTATGGCACACGAAAATAGGCAAAATCTTGATATACATACTTTGGGGCTTGTTTGAATTTGAAAATGCGCCTGTTTGCCTTCGATATGAACCCGCTTCATTGCGAAGGTTTTAACGGACGTCCATGAAAAAATTTGGCCATTTTTTTGGGACTTCAGGATGAAAAAAAAATACATAGACTATAATAGCACATGATAATCAGCAAAATCAGGGTTTACCTACTTTGGGGCTCGCTTGAACTTGAAAATGCGCCTGGTTTCCCCTTGGGACAAACTCTCTCCATTCTAAGGTCTTAACGGACGTTAATGAAAAATTTCATCCATTTCTGGCAGGAATTCTGTATCACAAAATATGCATGGTCTATAGAAAACTTAAATCGGCAATATCTAGGTTTACCTACTTA
Organism: Solanum tuberosum; assembly: GCF_000226075.1. Lineage (NCBI taxonomy): Eukaryota > Viridiplantae > Streptophyta > Magnoliopsida > Solanales > Solanaceae > Solanum > Solanum tuberosum. Next base: position 361,969 of record NW_006239131.1, read on the forward strand.
GGGGCTCGTTTGAACTTGAAAATGCGCCTGTTTACCCCTTGGGACAAACTCGCTCCATTGCTTAGGTCTTAATGGATGTCCGTGAAAAATCACGATCATTTTTTTTGGAATTTTGAATTGAAAAATTCCATTGTCTATAGCACACAAAAATCGGCAAAATATGGGTTTGCCTACTTTTGACCTCGTTTGAACTTGAAAATGTGCCTGTTATCCTCTCGGGACGAACATGTTCCATTGCTAAGGTCTTAACAGACGTCCATGAAAAGTTTCGTCTAATTTTTTGGGGAATTGCGGATCTCAAAAATCCATGGACTATGGCATAAAAAAAATCGGCAAAATCTGGGTTTACCTGCTTTAGGGATCGTTTGAACTTGAAAAAACCCCTGTTTTCCCCTCGAGATGAACTCTCTCCATTGCTAAGGTCATAGTAGACGTCCATGAAATATTTTGGTTATTTACTTTTGGGTATTCCGGATCACAAAAAATCCATGGAGAATGGCACACGAAAATTGGTAAAATCTACATTTCTCTGGTTTGGGGATTGTTTGAACTTGAAAACGCCCCCCGTTTTCCCTTCGAGATGAAGTCGCTCCATTGCTAAGGTTTAACGGATGTCTATGAAAAATTTCGGCCATTTTTTTGGGACTTCTGGATCACAAAGAATCCATACACTATAGCACACGAAAATCGGTAAAATCTGGGTTTACTTGCTTTAGGGCTTGTTTGAACTTGGAAATGGGACCATTTTCCACTTGGGACGAACTCGCGCCATTGAAAATTTTCTGCCATATTTTTCAAGATTTTTGTATCACAAAATATCCATGTACTATAGAACATGAAAATCGGAAAATCTAGGTTTACCTACTTTGGGGAACGTTTGAACTTGAAAATGCACCTGTTTGCCCCTCAGGACGAACTCATTCCATTGCTAAGGTCTTAACGAAAGTCCATGGAAACTGTTGGCCATTTTTTTGGGAATTCCAGATCACAAAAAATCAATGGACTATACCACACGAAAATTGACCAAATCTGGGTTTACCTTCTTTGGGGCTCGTTTGTACTTGAAAATGCGCTCAGTTGCCCCACGGGATGAACTCCCTTCATTGCTAAGGTTTTAATAGACGTCCAAGAAAAAATTTGGCCATATTTTTTTTGGAATTCAGGTTCACAAAAAATACATGGACTATAGCACACGCAAATCGATGAAATTTGGATCTACCTGCTTTGGGGTTTGTTTGAACCTGAAAATTTACCCGTTTGCCCCTCGGGACTAACTCGTTCCATTGCTAAGGACTTAATGGACGACCGTGAAAAATTACGACCATTTTTTCTCAAGAATTCTGGATCACAAAAAATCCATGGACTATAGCACATGAAAATTGGGAAAATCTTGGTTTACGTGCTTTAGGGCTCGTTTTAACTTGAAAATGCCCATGTTTGTCCCTCGGGACAAACTCGCTCCATTGCTAAGGGCATAATAGGCGTTATGAAAAATTTCGGCCATTTTTTTTATGAATTCCAGATAACAAAAAATTCATAGACTATGCATACGAAAATTGGCAAAATCTGGGTTTACCTGCTTTGCGGCTCATTTGAACTTGTAAATATGCTTTTTTTCTCCTCGAGACGAACTCGCTCCATTGCTAAGGTCTTAACGGACGTCCACGAAAAATATTGACCATTTTATTTGGGGAATTCTTGATTACAAAAAATCCATGGACTAAAGCACACGAATATCAACAAAATCTCGGTTTACGTGCTTTGAGGATCGTTTGAACTTGAAAATGCACTCATTTTCCCCTTGAGATGAACTCGCTCTATTGCTATGGTTTTAACGGACGTCCATGAAAAACTACATCCATTTCTTTTGGGAATTTCAGATCACAAAATATCCATGGACTATAGCACACGAATATCGTCAAAATCTACATTTACCTGCTTTTGGGCTCGTTTGAACATAAAAATGTGCCCATTTTCCTCTCGAGATGAACTCGCTCCATTAATAAGGTCATAACGGACGTCCATGAAAAATTTCATCCATTTTGTTTTGGAATTTCGGATCACAAAAAATCCATGGTCTATAGTACATGAAAATCGGCAAAATCTGGGTTTACCTGCTTTGGGGCTCGTTTGAACTTGAAGTGCGCTTGTTTGGCCTTCTAGACGAACTCACTCCATTTCTAAGGTCGTTAAGAGATGTCTATGAAAATTTTTGGATAACAAAAATCCATAAATTATAATACACGAAAATCGATAGAATCTTAGGTTACCTTCTTTGAGCCTCGTTTGAACTTTAAAATTTTCCTGTTTGTCCCTCGGGAGGAACTGGCTCCATTAATAATAACTTAACGGACTTCTATGAAATATTTCGACTACTTTTTTCGAGAATTCTAGATCACAAAAAAACCATAGACTATAGCACATGAAAATTAGCAAAATCTAGGTTTACCTGCTTTGGGGTTAGTTTGAACTGTTTACCCCTCGGGATGAACCCGCCCCATTGCTAAAGTCTTAACGAACGTCCATGAAAACTTTCGGCCATTTATTTTAAGAATTCTGGATCACAAAAAATCCATGGACTATAGCACAAAAAAATTAACAAAATTTGGGTTTACTTGCTTTGGGCTCGTTTGAATTTGAAAATACACCGATTTTTCCCTCAGGACGAACTCGCTCCATTTCTAAGGTCTTAACTGGTGTCCGTTAAAATTTTCGGCCATATTTTTGGAATTCTGCATTAAAAAAATCCATGGACTATAGCACACGAAAATTGGCAAAATCTGGGTTTACCTGCAACTCTTTTGAGTTTGATAAATATGTTATCTCTTATTGTATATTGATGCATGAATTTTTTTCTCATGAATTGAATATTAATCTATATCATACGAGAAGATATCTTTTGAATTGAATGAAATTTATTTGTACACTAGCGTCTGCGTCATTTATTCTGGATAGAATTTTGAAGTTGGTTAAAGAATGGACATAACGGTTCACTGAAAGTGAATTCACTACCAATATGTGAGTCATATTTAGAAAGAAAATTGACAAAGAGACCTTTCCTCTTAAACAAAATGAAGGCAGTGATAAATTAGAATTAATCGATTCTGATTTGTGTGGTAAATGATCATTCAGGCAAGAAGTGAATTTGAGTATTCTAAAATTTCCAGAAGGTTACTCATGATATGAAAATATATTTTTGATGATTTGTAAGTTTCAATGTCTTGATAAACTCAAAATTTTAAGACAAATGAAAATAACATCATGAAAAATATATAAGGTCATTGCAATTTGATTGTAGTGACATATGCCTCTCTGAAGAGCTGATGAGTCACTTATCGATAGAATTATTGCATTTCGATTGTCTACACCAGACACTCTACAATATATTGGTGTAAAAGAGAAAAGAAATAGACTCTTATGAAGATGATAAGATTAATACTTGGCTTATTCATTGTTGTTTTGTTTCTTTTGGATATGTTTTAAGAACTATATATCACATTTGAATTCAATTCCTATCTAATTAGGAATGAAATGTGTGTATTAATTGGATATGCAAAAAAGAATGAAAGAAGGTTTATTTTATTGTCCTAAAGAAAATAAGCCAATTCTTAAGACAATCGTCAGATTTCAAGAAAAGGACTATTTAGTAATCCATGTTCCTAGAAGTAAACTAGTTTTACAGGAACTGAACAATGAAATAACAAATGAGTCAGTTGTTAATTCAGACACTTAAGAGCATCTAACCGGTATGTCAGAATTGACGTTTCATTGCATTTACTGTCACAATCCAGGGGTACACCCTAGATGTAACAAGGCCTACTTGACCGCGAAGGGGTCTCATACAATCCCCTTAGCATATCATAACATAAGATAATAGAAACGATACGGAAATTTTAAAACTTTTTCAATACAATCGAAGTCTTTACAAAAGCAAGCGGAAGTCTACAAAACGTTGTCTCAAACCATTTAAACTCATCTTGAATAAACTTTGGGATGCAGCCTATACAAAACTCTAAAACATAAAAGAAATGCATAAAGGGAAAAGGTGCTTTATCCTCGATGCTATGAGGACTCACCAATCTTAAACTTCTTGCTCTTTCTAAGAACCTAGCCTCAAGGATTAAACTCAATGCCGTCGAACCCTAAATTTGATAAGAATGTAGGCAAAAGTATGCCTTAGTACAAAATGTACTACATATGTTAGCTACCACAACATTATAAGAGCATATCATAATGGTATGTTGACATGAGACATAAACATAAGAGATAATAACATGGTCATAAGCATAATCTTCCAACATAGTCATAACATGAGCATAAGTCAACATAAGGCATAATCCAATAGCATAGGAGATACCACATAACCATAACATGGTCACTACTTAGACCTTCATATCATAAAAGAACTATCTCATAAGTAACATCGAAGCATACTTGTGGAATGTATGAATAAGACCCCATAATCACATTCACACTAATTATTACTCTTAGGTCATCATGGTCATGCTTACTATTATTTAACCTCATTCTTAGCTTACTTCTCATAGACAAGTGAGTCTTCACCTTTAGTCAAACATATCATGGAAGGCAACTATAGCAACAACAAGCTAAACATACATCATATAACAGAACACTTCACAAGTAGCTTCAAGTAATATTTGTGCAATGCATGGATAAGACCCCATAATCCTACCCATACTAAGTACCACTTTGGGCCACCATACATACTCATAGGTTGGGGACTAGCCCCTCTTTGCTATTTGCCCTTTATTCATTTAAGGTACTTTTCTACTTAGTACAAGGCAAGTCACAACACATGAATAATTTCTATTTACTAATTCAAGGTTGCCAAGGAATAGCACCCTACAAGGCTAGACCAAGCTACCAAGGAAGAGCATATTAGCATGCAAGTTCAAGCTATACAAGGAAGGCACAAATGTTCCATCCTAGATACCATGCAAACATTCTATGATGCTAACTCAAGATACCTTTAGGAGAGTATGAGTTCTCAATCCTAAGCTACCCTTAGGAGAGTATGATTTCTAAATCCTAAGCTACCATGAAATGGTCTTGGCCTAACCAAGTCATGCTACCATGATGGCATTCTATAATGCTAGTTAAAGCTACCCTTAGGAGAGTATGTGTCCTCAATCCTAGGCTACCATGACTACTACTAACTCAAGCTACCAAGCACGGTCTTGTCTTACCAAGTCAAGCTATACATGAAGGGATCTTATGTCACAACTTCAAGTTGTTCTAGTCTAAAATGCTTGGATTCATTTTAGGTGAGTAACCCTTCCAACCTAGAATCATTCTATGTGAGAAGACCTTTCACATTACATACATGCTTTCATAAGATAGTCTAGGTCACTAAAGACCTTCCACCACAATTCAACTACCATTCTCATATATACTTTACTCTCATAGCCCTAGTGATCAAAATTCATGACTACAAGCCTTGCTCTCAAAGCTTTACTTCTTAGAATCATCATAGACATCTAGATCACAAGACATACTAGTCACAAGCGTTATTCTTAAGCCATTCTACTCATATTTCATCATAATGACTCAATCTCAATCATTACTAGTCATGATCCATCATATACACATTGTTCTAATTCAATTTCGGTGTACATGTTTCTATTCTTGAACAATTACTATACATATCATCAATTATATAAGATCACCTATGAATCCTCAATTTTCCTTCACAAGGCATAAACCCACATGTTTTGATTTCATCAATTAGACTAGGGTTAACCATGGAATCATGTAATTGCGTCATAATATCAGAATTCAATACTAATTCAATCATAAACAACTACCCTAACCTGAATTGGGGAAGTTCTTCATCAAATTGGGGAATTCTAGGTGACTCCATAGATGGAAGAATCCATGGATGAATAACCTAACATATCTAGATCACAAAGCTTGGAAGATTGGAGGAATTGACCTAGCTTAAAATCCATGGATGAATAAGCTAACATACGTAGATCACAAAACTTGGAATGTTGGAGGAATTGACCTAGCTTCTTCCTCCTCTTGTTCCTCATCTTCCTCCCCCCTCCCTCCACCCCCCTCCCTCCCCCTCCCACATCCTCCATCTTCCTCCTCCTCCTCCTCCTCCTCTTTGTCTTCTTCTTCTTCCTCTTCCTCTTCCTCTTCATCTTCGTCTTCATCTGCGTCTGCGTCTTCCTCTTCCTCTTCATCCTCGTCCCCGTCCTCGTCCTCGTCCTCTTCCTCTTCCTCTTCCTTGTCCTCTTCCTCGTCCTCGTCCTCGTCCTCATCCTCTTCCTCTTCCTCGTTCTCTTCCTCGTCCTCTTCCTCGTCCTCTTCCTCCTACTCTTCCTCCTACTCTTCCTCATCCTCCTCCTCCTCCTCCTCCTCCTCCTCTTCCTCCTCCTCCTCTTCCTCCTCCTCCTCCTCCTACTCTTTTTGTTCTTCTTCTTCAGAGAGGATTTCTTGGAGGGAATTGGGTTCTTTTTGGTAAATTGAAATTATGTCTAGGATAAATGTATTTAGGGGTCTATTAGGTTTATATAGGTGGTCTAATTACTAATAAAACAACACCACTTAACTCCTAACTAATTATGGAATGACCCCTTAAGCCCCCAACTTAAACCAATTGACGACTTTACTACCTCAACCCACGAGACTATACCCACGGGTAGTGGGTCCACCCAATGTCCGTGCTAGTCATTTGTGGGTGAGTGTGTGAGAGTTTAATATAAGGGCCTTGACCCACGAGTCATGGAACCCCCTACTGCGCGTAGGTCCCCCCGTGGGTGGACTGTTTTGGGCAGTTTCAAGGGGGATTTTAGGGTCCTCCTCAAGGACCCTTGGTTGGTCCTTGGGGAGTCATACCTTGATGTTTTAACCTTAAACCATTCGTTCTATGTTCGGGAAGTCAAATCTATGACTCGAACCCTCACGTCAAGCTCTGGCTGACCTACTAAACTATGGGGTGTTACATTTACGTAGTGGGAGAAACGTTACTAGACATAACAATACTACTACCTCAAGTAGTGAAAGTGATGTTGGGAAAATTAAAGAGCACTACATGATTTTTTTTTAATATTTCATTATTGAAAAGTTTTGGGAAAATATTAAGACTCAAGAACATGAAAGTGTGACTATTGTAGTAATACTTAGTCGTAGTGGGAAAATCATAACGGAGATTGATTGGTTTTGTATGATTAAGAGGACTTTCATGATAGAAATCTTGTAAAGAAGTAAAGTATGGAAAGGTTTCATGATAGGGCCTCTGAAGATCTACGACAAAAACGATAAGTTACAACCCAACATTACTAGACGAAGTTACATAAGAAAACAACTTGGTAAGATCCTTTTGATAAGAAACATAAAAACAATATTTGTGAAAGTTGCAAATGCATTGTTAACACTCTAAGTGGGAGATTGTTAGAGTATATACTATTAATCATGTGTTTAGAAATAGTATTCTAACAATTTTCAATATTAAATATCTTAGTGGGAGATTGTTAGGTTATATACTATTAACCATGTATTTAGATATAATACATTATAACAATCGCGATGGTGTTAAAAGTCCAAGTGAGAGATTGTTGGGATATATACTATTAACCACGTGTTTAGATATAGTATTTATTATAGAATAATTATTTATTCATTTTAATAGATCATATATTCGTTTACGGTGTTTGTTTACTGATATAATAGATGATTTAGTGTATAGAGTTTAAGCTTATACACATAGGATTAAATCACCGGTTCTTATAAGTATCTAAGATGGGAACTGGACATGATATCGGTACGATTGTAGCACAAGATTTTCTATAGTTTATCTTAATTATGGGAATGGTATAGTTCCAACTTCTTGTGCTAGTGCATTTTGTATGTATTGAACGAGATCGAGTGGAGATAGTTTCTTTAGACTGACAGACAAAAGCATATTCTCTAAACTATTAAAGTACTTATATTCTTAATCCTGATATAACTATTATGATTTGTATATGTTAATTATCATTTTGATTTATTAAAAGGTGAGATTCTAAAATGGGTCAATATTCCTGGTAGATTGGATGATGATAATATTTATTGGTGAAATAATAAGTTAGTTGACGGAATCTATGTCTCGATATAGAGATGGCTGATATGCTTTTTTGAGAAGCTTAAAAGTTTTCATCATATCAAACCTTGCAAGTTGATTTATGAATCCGGCACATGACATAAGTTAAGCAGTGCTCTAAAGGAAATTGATCATTGAATTAAGTTCGTCAGTAATTTAATTTTTTGATGAGTATCTGTAATCTTAACATTGGCGAATTACATATGTGTTTTATGGGGAATTTCGAAATATAAATAGAGGAGTGAAATTAAGAATTTCTACTGGAATGATTTGTAATTTATTATAGTAGGAATAATTCAAATTAATTATTTGGAATTATTTTCATAATAGGAAGCCTCGGTAATTAATTTTGTGGTCCCTACCGTGTCCATATTTAACTAGAACTTAGAATCTATTCTGAAGGGAAAAATATATGTCTTTCTCTATTCTAAGGAAAGGGAGAAGTATGTATCTTACTCTGTTCTAAGGCAAGGAAAAAGTATATCACTTTTTCTATTCTAAGAAAAGGGAGAAGAAGTATATCACTTTTTCTATTTTAAGGAAAGGGAGAAGGACATAACTTTTTCTTTTCTAAGGAAAGACAAACTACCATTTCGCCAGGATAATTAAGTTCTGGAGAACAAGATGATACCGACGGCTATCGGGATTGTATCTAATGGAAGCTTTAGAAATGTCAACTCCCAATGCACTGTATTTTAAATTCATGATCATCTTTCCCTTCCGTCTCTTCTTCCCGTTCAACATCATTATCACCCTCACATGTTTTCCTTTGTGGAATCACTTCAAAGAATTAATTTTTCCAGTCTTTTTTCAGTATTTCAGAGGTATCTCTACCATTTGATTGACTGTAAAGGACTGCACAATAAAAATGCATGTTAGACAAACAGAGTTTTAATTTTCTACTCAAACTATATAGTGAACTGGCCACTAACACTTTATTGGAATAGAAAAGAAAATATACTATTGAACATATTACCATAGTCTAAAAAGATGGAGCATATATACTTTCATATGTTGCCACCAATCATATGTTCTCTCAAGATGCAAGAACCCCATGATACACCTAACCGTTGTATGCCCTCTACTGAAATACTCAATACCATCATATATTTTAATATAATATTTGCCTTATTATCTCTGAAATAGAATGGAGTAAGTTGTATGTTTCTATTCATGAAGACATGATATTTATACAAATACATATGTTTGTTTCAATGGAAACAAATCAAACAAAATCAAGGAAAATAACTAAGAATATGCTCCTATTATATATTGAAGATATAATATTTACAGGTATTATATTTTGTAGCAATCCCCCTCAAGTTGGAGCATAGATGTTGGTTATCCCCACATTGAACCCACTATCAGGTCGACTGGCAGATATATATAGGTAATGAGACAATGATTCCTCTATACATAGTCTCATTAATGAGAGGAACAGGTTCATCGCTATCCAATTTTGAAGAAGTTCCAATGGGTGAATCAATTGGTTTGTATTTTCCATGTTGAACCTCTTCAGAAGCTCCTTTATATACTTGTCCTGAGTAATCATGGTTCCATTCTTAGCTTGTTTCACTTGTAAGCAAAGAAACAAATTCAATTCCCCCATTATTCTCATTTCAAACTCACTCCCTATAAGTTTAGCAAATTCTTCATAAAAATGAATCAAGAGTGGCCTCAAAAAGGATATCGTCAGCATAGACTTGGACGATCAACAAATGCTTCCCCTGGCTTTCAAGAAGAGAGTGTTGTCAAATTTACCTCTCTTGGAACCGATTATCCAAAATAATTTTTGACAATTGTTCATACCAGACAATGGGTGTTTGCATCATCCCATACATAGCTTTATACAACATAAATACATTATAGGGATTGCAACATCTTCAAATCGAAGTGGTTTATTCAAATATATTTCCTCCTTCAAGTACCCATTCAGAAATGCACTTTTAACATCCATTTGAAACAATTTGAAATCGATGTAGGAAGCAAAGGCAATGAGAATTCTCATGGCTTCCATACTAGCGATAAGGGCAAATGTTTCATCATAATCTATCCCTTCCTCTTGTTTATATCCTTGAACAAACTGTATGGCATTGTTCCTTGTGGTGTTGCACATCTCATTTAACTTGTTTTTGAAAACCCATTAGGTCCCTATGACAATTTTGTTAGCAATGACCCAGATGCAAGACCTTGTTTCTTTCAAACCGATGAACATCTTCTTGCACGACGTTGACCTAGTTTGAGTCCTTCAAGGCTTCCTAGTTGTTCTTGGGCTTGATCTAAGATATGAAGGCTGAAAAGGCAAACATATTTCTGGATTTCGACTAAGTCTGCATACAGAAATCCAGTGAAGAGGTGAGATTATCTAGAGGATGAGATGTTCTATGCTTCCAATTTGAAATTCTCACACTGGATTGTTCTTGACTAGAACCAGGTACTTATTCAGGTTGTTCTTCATGATCTACATTAAGGGGTCAGTGTAATGACCCTGAAGGTCATTTTTAGAAATTTCTGGAAAATTAAAAATTTACTCCTCCCAATAGTTGTCCCGAGTCATGTTTGATCAGTTTATGAAACTAGTCTTGTAGAGTGATCAAAATGTTGTGATTTTTGGAAGTTTTAGAGTTTTGGAGACCCTTAAGTTGATATAAGTGACTTTAGTCAACATCCGGAACTACAAATCTCAAATTGGAATTTTGTCAGTTCCATCAACTCTAAAATGCGGAAATTCATCAGTGAGTATTATCATTTTCAGCTTCGAAGCCTTTATGTGGATTTGAGACCTTGAGTTGACTGTTAAAGTGAATTTAGGTCAAGAGTTGACTTTAGTCAATATTCGGAGTTCCAACGCTCGGATTGGATTTTTGTTGATTTCATTGGATTCAGAAGGTGAGTTTTGTCCTAGGTAAGGTCTTAGTTCAATTTCTAGAGGTTTGGAGGGCATTTTTTTCTTTTTGGGTGAAAGTTAGTTATTTGTGGCTTACACGACTGCTGGGTCAAAGAGACCTCCAATCCATATTTTGATGGTTTCATTTAGTATGGAATGTCAAATTTTGTTGGGTAGCATATCTGGTTAGTGTGCACTGGATTCTAAAGGAATCTCGAAGGGTCTATTCGGAAATTTTTTTGCCTTGATATATTGATGTTGCTGCTATTTTCTCGTACTTGATGTAATGTGCATCGCGATCGTAAGATCCTCTCTTCAGCAATCCCTTAAGATGTGGTGTAGTGCCTCGCGATCGCGTGGGACCTAGCGTTATTGCATAGGTTTAGGTCCCTAGCAGTGGAGGAGCAAGGAATTTCACAAAGGGTGTCTAAAAATAGCACAATAAAAGCTCTTTGAAAAAAAATAGAACTAGTGATATTCAAACACACAAGCACTTTCTCTTTACGAGGAAGTGAAACCACTAGGCTATAACAGCTTGTTATGTTAGGGTGTCCAAAATATGTTATTTAATCATTTGTGTATCATATTATTTGTATATGTGGTATTTTTTACCAACGAAGGGTGTCCAATTGGACACCCCGACCACCATGTGGCTATGCCATTGGTCCCTAGATATCGGGATCGTGTGGGCCGTGTCGTGATAGCGTTAGTCAATTAATAAGTTGACTATTTTCCTCTTCGCAACACGTGGATGGGGTTGCAATCACGTAGAGTATTGTGACGTGGGAAGTATTTTATTCCAAAACTAGGGTTTCTTCCCCATTTCTCTATTGCTGGACCTTGAGAACTCTAGGGTGGCGATTTTAAAGAGCGATTTCAAGATTAATCGATTGGGTAAGTGATTTTTACTTCTAACCTTCAATACCAAATTTGTATTTCATGATTTTATCATCAAATCATTGTTTTTGAATTCAAACTTCTAAGGTTTTTTTTCATGAAACTTGTGTTTTAAGTAAATTGGTGTTTTGATCCTAGATTCAACTTGTTTTTCATTACGACTTCACATGTGGTTCCAAAACCTTGGGTATCATGATTTTCTATAAAAAATCCAAATTTACTCTTAGCCCACGGGATTGACTTTTTAGGTCAATTTGGATACAATTTCCAAAATCATCTATATGAGTCTTGTTGTTCGTGATTGCTTATGGGGATTTTATAATTGATTAGATTGTATGAATTCAGAAGCTTAACGAAAGGGGAAGGCGCAAGTGCCGAGTTGTTTTTCTACCCTCTTAAGGTAAGCAAACCTCTTTGACCTTCTCTAAAGTGTGTTGAACCTTGTATACAATGTTTGTGTGTTTAGGAGTAATGAAAATAATTGAACCCTACTTATTTACGATTGAGGCATAGTTATTATTGCTGCATGACAAGATTTAAACATAGAATTGAAATTCCACTTTATATCCATGAGACAGAAAATATGAAATTAAGTTAATTGCACACACCTCCTTTGTCATTTGGGAACACATTTTTTTTCTAGATAACTAATCATTGTCATTGAAATTTGATTTTGGAATGTGATGTATTTATTGGAAATGAATAGACTTGGGAAGTTCAAGAAAAAGTTCCCTGAAGAACTCAAGAATAGTGCCCATTGGTTTTCTTCCCACTTAAAAATTGCTCATTACTACTAGTAGGAGAACTATTAATAGACCACTCAATTCATGTAGAAGCAAATATCTAAATTTGTCTGTAAAATATTTCAGAAAAAATGAGTATGAGTAAATGTGATAGAAGCAAGTTAGCTAGTGATCATCTGAGCAAGTCCATTATTTGTGAATTACCGATCGGCATACTACTTAGAATACTAGAGCTGACGCCCATAAAATATGCTGCAAGAACTAGAACCTTATCAAAGCATTGGAGACATATTTGGTCCACACAGTTACACATTGTGTTTGATACCCTGTTTTTTCATTATATATCTAATATTGGTGTTTCTGCTGCTAGCGTAATCCATAAAATTCTCATGAAACATACTGAAAATATTCTTGGATTCCATCTTATTTCCGAGTTATAAGACATACACTTTAACACAGTCTAATGTGGATCAATTCATCATCTTTATCTCGAATCATGGTATACAGAAGATCACTCTAGATATGGCCAACGATGAAAATTATGTATTGCCTAATTACATATTTACTTGTGCAATGTCGAATATTTGAAGCTCTCAAAGTGTATATTTAGCAGTCATATTGTACCAAAATTCCCAATCTTATTAGCCATTCAGTTAGAACATTTTGAAATTGCCATTCATCGAGAATCAAAAGACACACTTAATCTGCCAATGCTCGAGACTCTGGAGTTGAGATTTTGTGTGGACGTTGATTCTGTTTCTTTGGTTTATTCAAAACATGAGAACTTGTCTATCCTTAGCAGCTATACAATTACATTTGAGTATTTTAATGTGAACCCAGACTTTACCATCATTAAGCACCTCTACTTGAATAGTACTTCTCTAGAGTTAAGAAAATAACGTTGCTTCATTTTATATTCGTAGCTATTGTATTTTTATGAAATTGAAATATACGAGGTTGTAAAGGTAAGACATACCATACCTAATAAGGATAGTTCTATGTATGTACATCTTTATATATTTATTTGAAATTTAAAGACTTTCATCTTGACCTTAATTACATAATTTTAAGTCAAGTAAGTTTCATAAAATGTTCAAAACCAAAGGTTTCTTAAGTTTTTTTTTGTTATACTTTGTATATTTAATTTTTGTAATGTAGTATCTGTATGAGTCTTTCTATAGGTTGATGAGACATCTCGAGTCAGAGAACAAAGTTGTTATCTTATGTATCGATGGTAGCAGATAATGTGATTCGAACATTGAGGTTAGTGAAATTTAAGGGATCAAGTACGGAAATGTACTTAATAAGAGTCCTTTTCTCATTCTCAAAACTTGAGAGGATAATCATTGAACAGTGCGAGAAATTAGGAAATGCCACAAACTTCAAGGAAAATTTGAGGGAATTGTGTAATTTAAAAACTAAAACAAAAAAATGTACAACGACACAAAAATCTAGAAATGGACACAAACTTCGACAACTTCATCATTGTCGAAAGTACAAATTGCCAAGTCATCACGAGTTGACTGAAATTTCTATATAAATAATCAAATCAATATTATTATATTTACAAAAATATATCAGGTATGTAGACTGAAAAATGTACTCCCAATTCCGCCTCCAGTCATCTTGTTCAATCATTTCCACCTACAAATTCTCGAATTCCAAAGCCCTACAAAAACATTTCTTGAAATTTCAATCGCTTCGTTAAAACTTTTTTCTCAGTGCCATCACTCGCTAAAATTTATTTTTGTATCGGGTTCAATTTTCCAATCTGTGATTCATTTGGTGTTTTTGGAAACCCTAAGTTCCCTAATTTGCAACCCGGTTTTTAGGTTTTTGCAAATTTGGGAACTTAGAATTTCCAAAAATACCAAACGAATCGCAAATTGAAAACTGGGAAAATCCAACCCAATACCAAACTAAATTTTGGAGATAGAAGAAACTTACAAAACAATTTTAGCAAAGCGATCGAAATTTCGGGGACTTTTTGTAGTGTTTTTGAATTTGAGAGTTAGGCAAGAATGATCGAAGAAGATGATCGGCATCAGGATTGAGAGTACATTTTGTAGTTTACTCGCCTGATTTAATTTTTTTTGGTAAATATAGTAATATTGATTTGATTACTTTATTTAAATATTTCAGACAATGTGTGATGACTTGGTAGTTTGTACTTTCCGTCTGTGAAGAAGTTGTAGTATTTTGCATCCATTTCTAGATTCTTGTGCCGTTGTACGTTTTCTTTTTTGGTTTCCAACAGCATCACCAAAACCTGTAGTGGTTAAGTATTTGTAGCCTATTTTCGAGATCAAGGATGTATTTATCCCATTGGCATACCAAGTTTTTTTCATATAAAGTGTGTTAATTTCATATTTATTCTGAATATTGAATTTGTTGATCTGTCACAAACTCATGAATTGGAATCGATCTGGATTTATCATCTCTAAACGAGGTTTTTGAAAGCTTCAACATGTTAGTAATACTTACTGGTTTTTCATTTTTGCTTTATATCAACATGCTATTAGGTAAGTTTTTTATCCGTGATTATGCTTCTGTTGCGTATATTATTTATTTACTCTAACAAGTTTCATATTTAGTTTAAGAAGAATGACTAGAGAGTATTCTAAGGCATCATTCTCATAAGTGAGAGTGAACCAACAGGAAAAAGGATTCCACACCTCTAACTTGATTACTTAATTATTTTACAATAATAATTTATCAAAATATGTCTCTGTATCTGTAATACCCCAGAAATTAGTAGGCTAAACTAGACCTTGACGTTAGGGTTAGAGCCTTGAATGTACCTCCCCGTACCTTAAAATAAATGTTTTCGCATTAGACCATTCAGGTTCAAACCCCAAGGACCAACCAAGGGTCCTTGAGGAGAACCCTAGGAAAATGCCTGGACAGTGACCCACGCGGGGGACCTACATCCCGTAGGTCCATCCAAGCCCCGTGGGGGGGAAGCGGTGGATCAAGCCCCAAGATCCAAGTCCTAGAACCCAGACCACGATTCACCAGCATGGGCCATGGGTATAACCACGGTCCGTCAATGGTGGTCGTGGGTGAGGGTTGGAAACTACCTTTTGGCAGTTAAGTGTAGGGGTGTTTTGGGGTTTTCCGGTTTTAATTAACATTAAATGACGTCGTTTTAAACTAAATTAAATCAAATATATAATGATTTAAATTCCCCAAATTTAGTTATCTTCCTCATTATTTCAAAATCACAAATCAAAACCAACTTTTTCCAAAATTCCTCTCTCTAGAACTACAAGGAAGAAGAAGAAAAAGAAAGTGGAAGCCAGGGTGAAGAAACAAGCTTTTCTTCTCAAATTCGTTGGGTTTCTTCAACAAGGTGTGGTAGCTCTTCATACATGGATATAATTCATCCATAGAGCCCTTCAAAACCACCAATTTTCAAAGCTAGAAATCCCGAAAGTTAGAGTTTGACTTCAATCTCATGGGTTCCTTTCAAAAATGTTTGTAATGATTGATTTATGATTTATTATTTATTAATTGATAAACTCCAATCATTTTTATGTTGAATTTCCCCAAGAAGCCATGAATGCCCCATATTACTCAAGTATGATCTTGTGATGTGGGTTTGTTGATATAGAAGTATGTTATGAGATTATTCTTGTATTAATTGAACTAGTTGAATTATGTTATTATCCATGTATAATGTAGTAATTCTATATGTGTTGATGAAATATGATCTATAGTCCTTGAACGGCAAAGTATGAGAATTAGGCATGATTATGAGACTTGTGTACATGCTTTAAGAACACTTTGAGAGTAAAGTAATTATAATTATGATCTAGATGTTGTGTTGTTGGAAGATATCCTTATATGCACATCTATGTATGAATATGATATGATGTTAAAGTTTTTCTCACAATATGATGATTCTATGGTTGAAAGGTTATTCTCACCAGTTGAATCTATGAGCTATAGTATGAATTATGTTGGAGTGAGTGTAAAGACATTCTTCCATGAATATGAACTTAAGTCAAGACTTAATATGTAAAATATGGGAATGTAGGCTTAGAACCGAGTGGATATGAATATGAGATGAAAGCTTCTACCTTAGTTGAGTCCGGCTATCCTAATGAGTCCCTTTTACCTTAGTTGAGTCCGGGTTCCCAAAGTATGTATCGCATGAGATGGAAACCTTCTGCCATAGTTGAGTCTAGGTTTGTAGTAGCAATCCTCTTATCCCATAACTATGTGCCCGCATAGGTTATTTAGCTAGTGGATCCACCCAAGATAAGAGTATAGTTCTACCTTAGGCAAGTAGGACAACCCTTTTTTGGTGTGGGGTAGACACCAGATTCCATGGTAAGCTCACATGGTCTATATTGGTTAAGGCTTATTTCCCATTATGATAGTATGAACAAGATTATGAATTATTAACTAAAGTTATTTAAGAAGCTTTACTTATTATGTGTGGGATTATGGAATCTTATTCATGCATTCCACACGTACGCTTTGAGGGTATCTACGATATGTTTCATCTTATGATATGATGATGTATTAGTTAATTATGCTTATTACTTATGCTTTTGCACTATCTTCAAAATGATGTTTTAACCTAGAAAATTGCATGCATTCAACTAAAATGTCATTTTTAGCATGCCTTCACTATTTTTGTGCATGACCATCATACTTGGTGCATTTTTGTACTAACCTATATTTTTTACATTTTCCACAAGTGTAGGGTCCGGTTCTTGAGGGGATCTTCATTTGGTCAAAGCTTGGATCCAACTATTCTCCTAGCTTTTGGTGAGTCCTCATGGTTCGAGGACGGATGATGCTTTTGTAGTTCATTTTCTTGTATTTTCATTTTTGGACTATGTAGTATGGGTGGTATCCCATTTCATTTGATTCAAGGATTGTAATAGATGGATAATTGAGACAAGTCTAGACTCCGCTTTGCTTTTATGAAAAATTTCTTAAGACTTGAAACGTGTTTTACTCTTTATTGTTCTATGGCGTACATGGTACCTTTAATGGTTCTATGTGCCTTGTTACATCTAGGGGGTACCCCTGGGTCGCGACAAACATAGTAATCGGAGCACAAGGTTTAGACTGATTCTAGGATAATGTCTCAAAAGCCACATTTTGTAGAGTATTGTTTATGAGTGTGAAGCGTGCCACATTTATGAATGAGAGGCTATACGATGTTTAGGAAATTTCACTTCTTTCATTACTCTTAAGTCGTGCCTTAGAGTTTTAATTCTATAAAGTCCCTCTCCTATGAATACACGAAGGGCTAATACAAGAAGAATGGAAGATGGGAATGAGAATCAAGGAGCTCCTCCTCATGTGAATCAAGCTCCGATTGATCCCGTGGTTGAAACTTTGGCCCATGCATACTTTAGGACTACTATCCAAATGTTGGCTCAAGTGGTGACGGTTCAAGCCAATACAGAAGTTGTAACTCCGGTGAATACTAATGTGAATTCAGCTATTTCTAGGGTTAGGGATTTTTCTAGAATGAACTTTCCCGAATTTCATGGCTCCAAAGCGGAGGAGGACCCTCAAGAATTTGTGGATAAAGTTTACACGATACTTGATATTATGGGGGTGACTTTGTTATTAAAAGCGGATTTGGCCGCTTACCAATTGAAGAGTGTTGCTCAAGTTTAGTATGATTAGTGGAAGTGTGAGAGACTCATAGGAGCGGGACCGGTAGAATGAGAACCATTTAAATTGGCATTTCTTTATAGATTCTTTCCACTAGAGTTGAGGAAACGAAAGATGCAAGAGTTCATCAACCTTCGTCAAGGGGGTATCAGTGTGAAAGAGTATGCTCTTAAGTTCACCCAACTATCCAAGTATGCTCTAATTATAGTGGCGGACTCAAGGGCTAAAATAAATAAGTTTGTGATGGGTGTGTCCGTTTTGATTGAAGAAGAATGTCGTACGACAATGCTCATTAGTGATATGAATATCTCACGTCTTATGGTGCACACCCAACAAATTAAGGACTCTAAACTCAAGAAAAAAAATAGAGAGGTGAAAAGAGCTAGAATTGGTGATGGGAACTTCTCCAATGCTAGATCCGATGGAGAAGGTAGACCAAGGTTCAATCAAAGGTTCTCCAACCAAGGTTCCTCTAGTGCTTCCCCAAGAGTCAACAAGGATAAGGTGTCCAACCCTAAGCCTCAAGGAGGTAATAGTGGTGGTTTTTATGTGGCTAGGCTTAATTGTGTAAAATATGGAAGAAAGCATGATGGTAAGTGCCTAGTTGGCACCAATGGGTGTTTTAGTTGTGGGAAGGTTCGCCACCAGATGAGAGATTGTCCAATGCTCAAGGTTAAGGGAAGAAAAGATAAGCAATCTCCTCCAAGCGGTTCAAACTCCAATGCCCCAAAGCAAAACCGCTTTTATGCTCTTCAATCCCGAGGTTACCAAGAGAGCTCCCCGAATATAGTGACCGGTATGTTAAAATTCTTTCTTATTAATGTGTATTCCTTATTAGATCCCGGTGCTACTTTGTCCTTTTTGACTCCTTATGTGTCCATGAAGTTTGGTATGCTCACCGAAGTGTTAGTAGAACCTTTTTTCGGTTTCTACCCCGGTTGGTTATTCGGTGGTGGCTAAAAGGGTGTATAGAAGTTGTCCCATTTCCTTGTCCGATAGAGTCACTTTTATGGATTTGGTAGAGTTAGATATGTTAAACTTTGATGTGATTTTGGTTATGGATTGGTTGCATGCATGTTATGCCTCTATTGATTGTAGAAGACGAGTTGTTAGATTCCAATTTCCAAATGAGCCTATCTTTGAGTGGAACGGGGGAAATTCTATACCTAGAGGTTAATTTGTCTCTTGTCTTAAATCTAGGAAAATTATCTCCAAAGGATGAATTTACCATCTTGTTAGGGTGAGGGATGTTGAGTCCGAAACTCCTTCTCTACAGTAAATTCCGGTAGTGACTGAGTTCCCGGAAATTTTCTTGATTATTTGCCCGGTATTCCTCCCGAGCAGGAAACAGATTTTGGTATTGACCTGTTTCCAGATACGCAACCTATCTCAATTCCTCCTTATAGAATGGTTGCGGTGGAGTTGAAAGAGTTAAAGGAGCAACTAAGGGATTTTCTAGATAAGGGTTTTATTCCTTCGAGTATATCTCCATGGGGTTCTCCTGTATTATTTATTAGATAGAAGGATGGGTCTCTTAGAATGTGCATCGATTATCGTCAATTGAATAAAGTGACCATTAAGAACAAGTAAACCCTTTCGAGAATCGATGACTTGTTTGACCAACTTCAAGGGGCTAGTTATTCCTCTAAATTTGATCTTCGTTCGGGTTATCACCAATTGAGGGTGAGAAAGGTTGATATTCCAAAGAAGGCTTTCCGAACAATATATGGCCACTATGAGTTTCTAGTAATGTCCTTTGGTTTGACAAACGCTTCGGCGACGTTCATGGACTTAATGAATAGAATTATCCGACAATACATTGATATGTTTGTAATAGTGTTTATTGATGATATATTGATCTACTCAAGGAGTGAAAGTGAACATATAGACCATTTGAGGACTGTGTTGTAAGTTCTTAAGGACCAACAACTTTTTGTAAAGTTTAGCAAGTGTGAATTTTGGTTATGGTCTGTAGCATTCCAGGGTCACATTGTGTCAAGCAAGGGTATTGAGGTAGATCCTAAGAAGACGGATGTGGTCAAGAGTTGGCCTAGACCTCTAACTCCTTCCTACATTAAAAGCATTTTAGGTTTGGTTGGTTCCTATATAAGATTTGTTGAGGGGTTTCCTTCCATTGCTTCTCCTTGGACGACTTTGACTCAAAAGAAAGCTAAGTTTGTGTGGTCAAGAGCTTGTGAGAAGTGTTTCCAAGATAGACTTACTTGTGCTCCGGTGTTGACGTTACTGGAGGGTACGAATGGATTTGTGGTGTATTGTGATGCCACTAGATTTGGGTTGGGATGTCTGCTTATGGAAAATGGTAAGGCGATTGCCTATGCTTCAAGGCAACTTAAAGTTCATGAGAAGAATTATCCTACCCATGACCTTGACTTAGCAGCGGTTTTTTTTGCCTTAAAGATTTTGCGGCATTACCTATATGGAGTCCATGTTGATGTGTTTACCGATCACAAAAGCTTACAATATGTGTTTAGTCAAAAGGACTTGAATCTTTGCCAAAGAAGGTGGTTAGAATTATTGAAGGATTATGACATGAGTGTTCTTTATCACCCCGGCCAGGCCAATGTGGTAGCGGATGCTCCTAGTCGGTTGCCTATGGGTAGTGTGGTTCTGTTGATGATAGTAAACAAGAATTGGTTCATGATGTCGATGAGTCCACAAATTGGACTCATTTAGGGCTATATTTTGATAAGAATAGTGTCCTCGAATGCTTATTTTGTCTAAATATCTTATGAAAACTCTTAAGTTTCAGGTATTTGAAGTTTTTGTGATAGCATGGACACTTAGGCGCAATAAGGAACAAAAAGGCTGAAAAGAACAACGAAGCTGAAGCCCGAGCATCGCCAAGCACACTTGGCAATTCACCGAAGGGATTTACTCCGCCCTTTATTCCAGTACGCGAAGCCCTGAATGAGAAGGATAAAAAAAGCGATGAAAGGAGCAGTCGGCACTTCACCGAATAGTTCTGCGAAGCAGTACTATACCGCCCAATGGTCCAGAACGTGATGGTACTGAAGGAAAGCACGAAACGGCGATGAGACAGACAAAGGGAGAATTGCCGAAGTCATTCGGCAACATCGACTAACTTCACCGAAAGATCCGTCAGTATTATTTTCTGAAGTCTATAAACACTGAACTTATTGTTATTTTTAAATGTGGAACTTTTATTTTTAATTTCCAGAATAGAATAGTACTTGTTAGTTATTTTCTCTCAAGTTTGGAGAGGTTTTTTGGGAACTTGAAGAAAGGAGTTCATCTTCTCCAAGTTGGAAGTGATAGTTATACCCATTTGATTTTACTATCATGTTAGGTGTATTTTGTTATTTCTTGATGTGTGGCTAAAAACCCCTATTCTTGGGGTGTGATTTAGCAAATATGTGTTGATATTATTGTTGGATCTTGCTTGTTGATATGTTAGATGTAGTTTAATGGTGATTTCACCTAGTGGTTGTGGTAAAAATCTAAAGGGTTTGTAGTTACAAATACAAAGCAACTCATGTGTTTTCGGCTTGCCCAAAAGGAAGGTCGCGAAACCAAGACCACTAGACTGATGATCTAAGGAGTGGGTCAACATGAGGTTCAGCCAGAGAGGGTGAGTCCTAGTCCCATATCCTAACACTCAGCTCGAGAGTGTGAGTGGGGTAAGACGTAGGCTGGTCTTCATGCGACAAATGGGTGTCCGAGAGGAACGCATTTGAAACGGGGTAAGTTGCCGGAGAGGGAACTTATTTCCATTTAAAGCTTAGCCTAGTCACTATTATCTTACAAATTTCTTGTCAAACTCATGTACCCAACTATTTATCTCAACTTGTATTGCGGTCACACCCCAAGAATATTTTCCCATACTGGGTTTTCTTTTTTATTTTTGCTACTTTTACTACATGTAACAAAACCCCAAAATCGATATTTGACACTTTCGTGTCACCCTTTTTATTTACTATGTTTTTGTTCGATGGCGTCTTTAGCTACGGCTAGTTAGAGCTAAATTTTATTTTTCTATCAATTCTCAAAACCACTCCCTTGGGACACGAGCCCAACTGACTATTGAAGATCGTAGACACTCATATCGTAGGTTAGTTTCATTGGTCACGATAAGCATCAAAATGGCGCAGCTAGCGGGGAGTGGTATTATTTGAGAATTTGTAGATTAGTAAAATTTTTGTTCTTCTTAGCCATAGTCTACTTACCTAATTTTTAGTTTTGTCTGGTTTGTCTGTGTGTTGAAACAGGATAATGAGTATACATGCGGAGATGGTGGACCAATGGAGCACCTCTCAGTAGAAGTGATGAGATTCAGGGAGCACATCCTGAACATCAATCATCAAGGAGGAGAACCTTTTCATGTGTCGTGGCTGAGGTTTAAAACACTATTGATACAATGCCCAACTCATGAAATCCCTGATTTAGTTCTACTGGAATGCTTCCATAGGGGTCTAAGTCCCAGAAATAGAGAGTTAATCGACCAACTTATGCCAGGTGGTCGCAATAAATAATCATATGAGACTGCATCCAAATTCCTTGACCTCGTGGCTAAAACCAACAAGGATAGTGAGAAAGACCAACATTTAATCATTTTGCTAGGTCAAATGAACAACTTGACCCAAAAGATCGAGGAACTGGAAGTGATGTCCAAAGAACAGAGCAAGTGCAAACTACCCACTAAGCAGGGTAGGTTAACGAACATTAAAAATAAACACATCGAAGATATGTTATTAACCATCCTTCAAAATCTAAATGAGCAAGATAGAGTGCTAGAGAAGATTAGAGAAAATGTAGAAGCGCTAAATCAGATGAGCAGTTCTCACTCTAGATCTATCCAATTAATTGAAACTCTTTTGGGTCACATAATGCCTGATCTCTGTCAAGCACAAGACAAGGGGTGGCCAAATGATGTTTTGGCCAACTCCAAAAGTGAAAGTTAGGTGCTCACCTGCGTCGTGCCACGGCGTTAACTAAGGCGCTGTTTGGGAGGCAACCCAAAATCCTTAATTACTTTAAGTTTGTTATATTTGAAATAAAGGTGTTCTGATTTTGTAGGAATGGAGCATGAAAAGTTTGTGAAAAAGTGCAGGATGAATTGCTCAAATCCATTTGGCGAAACACCGATTAGATCGGCAACCACTACAAAGATCGTCGTTTGGATCCTCACTCTGGTTCAAGGTCCTGTAAAACTCAGCGAGGTAGATGAGCACTCAGCGGATCACCGAGTAGATAAGAAAATCCAAATAATGTCGGTGAACGGGTTAGATCTAGACGGGCTTTATAAAACCAAGGGCCTTAACTTTAAAAACAAATTCTTTTTTTTTCATACCCCTCATTCTCGATTCTCAAAAAAATCAAGCCTACTTAGTATTTCCAGAATTTTTGTAAATCGTAAGTATTTTAGCTGTTTCAGTAGTGCTTGGATCTGTAACAACGTGCTGCTTAGCATCACAGTCTTGATCTAATCTGCCTAAAAGGATGGCTCTCCAAACCCTGCATTTAATTTTGGTATGGATTATCTCATTTCAAGTAATTTTATCCAATGTCGTGTGGTGAGCCTTTCTGATGAATTTGGATTATTCTTAGCGCTAAGGTGAACTCACCGAACTGTTCGGCGATTCGCCAAGTTATTCGATAAATCCTGCTGAAATTGTGTCTCTCTAAAACTCGATCTAGTTGTTCTGACTTATTTCAAACTCTTTGCAGAAATGGCTAAATCTAACGGTGGAGGAAGAAGCAAGCCACCCCAAGATAGAACAAAAAGGATTTCAATGAGCAAGGAGGCAGATACATGCAGAAGCAAAGTTGCTTAACTTTCCAAGACTTGCGAAAAGGGGAAAGGCAAACAAAAGGCCTTTAAATTATCAGACAGGACTGAGCGGCGAGTTAAGAGGTGGAATGATTCACCCAGGGCAAGGACTCCCCAGCCTACAATTATTGCACCTCCAGTTCCAGCGCTGTTACTGGTATTAGCACCTCTCGTACAAGGCGCTCAGTCGAAATTAAATCAAGAAAAGGTGGAGGGGTTGAGGACAATTCTAGAAGAGAAGCGTCTGTCCATAGATGGGGTTATATATAAATACCTATAAATAATGAGTGTCTGAGATACCACAAGTTTTAAATCTTCACTAAACCCCGTGGCCCCCTATATTCCAAACTGGGTAAGATAGATCTATGATGAGTCCACAAATTGGACTCATTTAGGGACTTATTTTAATGGAAATAGTGTCCTTGAATGCTTGTTATACCTCAATACCTGATTAAAATGCTGAAGTTTCAGGTATTTGAAGTTTTAGTGGAAGCATGGACACTTAGTTGCAAAACGGAGCAAATAGGACTAAAAAGAACAAGAGATGGAATCCTGCGGATCACCGAGTTTAACTTGGCGAGTCGCCGAAACTACATGAGCCGCCCTTCGTTCCAGTACGCGAAGCCTTGAAGGAAGTGGATCAAAAGGCGAGGAAATGAGTAGTCAGTGGATTGCCGATCAGTTCCGCGAAGCAGTACTGTACCGCCCAATGATTCATAATGTGAGGATGCAAAAGGCAAGACACTGAAGGCGATGAGCTGACCAAAATGTGGATCGTCGAGTACATCGGCGATCTTGACTAATGTCGTCGAACAGTCCTCCACATCACAATATGTGACAACTATAAATACTATTTAGAATTAGAGAGAAAAAAAGGAACATAATATTATTATTATTATTTTTACTTCAGAACATATTCTAGCTAATATTTTTCTCTCATGTTTGGAAAGGGTTTTGTGAAGACTTGAAGAAAGGAGTTCTTCTTCCCCAAGATGGTAGAGGGTCTTCTCTATTCACTTTCCTTTGCTTAATTCAAAGTTTAATTATTTATACCCAGTTGATTTCATTATCATGTTAGGTATAATATCTTATTTCTTGATGTGTGGCTTAAAAAACCCCATTCTTGGGGTGTGATTTAGCAAATATGGGTTGATATTCTTGTTGGGTCTTGCTTGCTGATAGGTTAGATGTATTTTAATGATGATTTCACCTAGTGGTTGTGGTTTAAATCTAAAAGGGTTTGTAGTTGCAAATACAAAGCCACCCATGTGTTTTCGGCTTGCCCGAGAAGGAGGTCGCGAAACCAAAACCACTAGACTGATGGCCTAAGGAGTGCATCCACATAAGGTTCAGGCCGAGAGGGTGAGCCCTAGTCCCATATCCTAACACTCAGATCGAGAGGGTGAGTGGGGTAAGGCGTAGGCTGGTCTTCATGCGGCAAATGGGTGTCCAAGAGGAACGCATTTGAAACGGGATAAGTTGCCCGAGAGGGAACTTATTTCCATTTAAAGCTTAGCCTAGTCACTATTATTTTGCAAATCTCCGATCGAAAGCATGTATCCAACAATTTATCTCTACTTGTATTGCAGTCACATCCCAAGACCTTTCGCCATACTTGATTTTCTTGTTTATTTTGTTGTTTTAGTACTTGTTAAAAAAAAACCCTTTTGATATTTGACAATTTTGTGTCACCTCTTTTAAATTTACAATGTCTTTTATCGCAAATGTCTTTAACTACGACTAACTTGAATTAAATTCTAATTGGTTATTATTTCTCAAAATCGCTCCCTTAGGACACGACCCCAACCCTCGGTTGGGTTACTATATTATTGACGATCGTAGACAATCATATCGTAGGATAGTGTCGTTGGTCACGATAGGCATAAAAATGGCTCCGCTGACGGGGAGCGGTGTTATTTGAGAGTTTGTAGTTAATCATATTTTTTTGTTATTCTTATTGGTAGTTTACTAACTTAACTTTTAGTTGGGTTTTAGTTATTGTGGAAACATTGCAAAAAGCATGAGTGTCAACGGTAGTAACGGGAGCCAGGTGGGCCATCATGATGAAATCAGAAATCTCCATGATGTCCAAGAACCCGATCTCAATGATCCACATCTCATGGGAGGTGTTGGACCTATTCGTCTGCCCCCAACAGAGGGAAATGCTGTATTCCACATTACAAGCACCATGCTGCAAATTCTGCAACTAAAGGGGCTTTTCAGCGGACTAGCTCATGAGGACCCACACGAGCATCTTCGAAACTTCATAGACGTGTGTGGACCATTCTCATTAAAAAAGAATTCTCAGGAATCAGTACGATTGAGGCTATTTCCTTTCTCATTAATGGGTGAGGCGTGCATGTGGTTAGCCGAGTTGCCACGTAACTCAATCACTTTGTGGGAGGAGTTGGTGAATGCATTCAATGTGCGATTTTTCCCTCCTTCTAAGATGATGAATATCCGGGATAGCATCCAAAGCTTTAAGTGTATGACTGGCGAACCTCTGCACAAAACCTGGCTCAGATTTAAAAAATGGGTGCAACAATGTCCAGCACATGGTCTTCCTGACAATGTGCTCCTTCAATACTTCTACCAGAGTCTAGACTCGGTAAACAAGGGTGTAGATGATGAACACTCACCCGGTGGCTTAATGTAACAACCATACGCAGTGGCAGCTAAACTCCATGATGGTATGACAACCATCAACATGCATGGTACACCCGCGAAGATCAAGTCTCACCGGTCATATTTCAGCTATCTAAGGAGCAGGTTGAAAAAGACAACGAGAGAGATCAAAATATGGCCAAGATCATGACATAGCTTGATATTCTATCAAAAAATCTCAAAGGGGCTGGTACCCGTGGTATCAATGTTGTGGGGGTCGGGTGTGCAAATCCTGAGGAGGCAAGTTTCGACGCCTTGTATAATGAAGAGGCAAACTTCTTAGCCAACCAAGATGGTGGTTATCGATCAAATTACCCAAGGCAGATATGTGCCTCCCCACGAAAGCCAAAAGAGAAAGGACTCGGAGGGTAGTAGGTCTGAGGATATGTTTTTGCGCATCCTTAACAGAGTTTAAGGGTCAGACAAACTGCTGAAAGGCATGAAAGAGGATGTATCCACCCTCAGCTAGACCGTTACTTCCCATTCAATTTTAATCAAGCAGTTGGAGAAACAAATGGGTCACATCTCGTCGCACCTAAATCCGAGATAGCAAGGGGGCTTGCCTAGTGACACTATGGCTAACCCCAAGGGTGAGAGCTGAAGGTGGACTAACGTTGTGCCACGACGTTAACCAAGGCGATGTTTGGGAGGCAACCCAAAACCCTTTATTGCTTTGTTTTACTTTGAGAAAATTATGGTGTGTAGTTTGGACAGGTTGAAGCAAGGGAGGAGAGTGAAATAATGTATGGAGGCTAACAACAAGTCCAGTTGGCAGATCGCTGATGATATCGGCGAGCACAACTCTTTCCACCGGGTGACTCAAGGCAATGTCAGCTTGGATTCTGTGAAACTTGGCGTTCAGTAGAAAATTAATGGCGAATCGCCAACCATGTCGGCGATTGCAACATAGACCGCCGTTGAGATCCTCACATGAGTTGTGAGTCCTGTTACATTTGGCAAAGAGACTAGACACTTGACATTTCACCGAGTGAATGAGCGTACCTAATGTACATCGCCGAATGGGCAGAAACTGGACGGTTCCTGTAGGCCATAGGTTTAAATATTCTGGTTCATTCATTCTCTCTCATTTCTTCATCCTACCAAACTCACACCTGCACTTTAGTTTTATATTTCTTGCAAGTCTAAATTATTGTAAGTGTCAATTTGTGCGCGAATTTGGATCTCATTTCTACCTAGCACTTCATTAACATCTAATTCGGCACTAAAGGTTAGTGATTCAAACCCCGTTTTTAATTTAGTAAAATTGTACTCATTTGCATAGTGTTGATATTGTCAAGTCCTGGCTGAATCTCCGCATTGATGGCATTTCATACATCATTGATCAACATCTTTGCGTAATTGGTACAATCCAAATCAAGTATGCTCTAATTTGAATTAATTGACTGCGGGGGTGTGATACTATTATGGGTTTTATTGAGAGTTTGTGCTATAGGGTCTTGAGTTTCTTTGACCTGGGTTGCGGGGGTTGAGCCTGGAAATTGCATAGAACATAGGCGTGTTGAGTCAGTTGGCGAGCCGGGCTTAGCTCACCGAATCACTTGGCTATTCGCCAAACTACCCTTGTCTCCTTTCATTAAAAACAAAGTTGGGTTATTTAATCTGTTAAAATCGGCGAGAAACCTGCTATGGCTGAATATTTTAGGCGACTCACTGAGAGGTATTTTAAATCGCCCTTCTTGCCTGCACCCTTAGTTCCGTTATGCAGAGATTTCAATAACTAACCTAAGTGAGTAAGCATATCACCAACTAGTGTGCCAAGGTGATTTTATACGCACCAAACTCCTACTTTGTCTAAATACTTTCTAACTTGTCCCAAAGCCTTTGCAGAAATGGGAAGACCAAAAGTTGCAGGAAGAGACAGGCCACCCCGATAAGTAAGAGAAAGGGATTTCAAAAGATACGAAAAGATAGCAGAACTGGCCAAAGAAAGAAGGGAGAGTAAGAAAGCAAGTGCCAGTAGGAAAATTCCCATTGAAAGTGGCTGTTCTTTTGCAAAAAATTAAGTCTCGGTTTTGATCAATACCGATGACTTGAATAGTGCTCTCAATTGAACAAATATGAATGCATGTGAACGACGAGGCCAAATAAATTACATAGACAATATGTGCACTCTTTGTATCTCGTTGTGACTAGCCATTTATCGAATTGATTTTCTTGTGAAGACCGTTGCACAATAGAGAACATGTCTAGTCTTGTTTGACTGAAGTATTGAAGCCTAGTGTATTAGCTTACTTTGAACCATGCATGAATAAACATAGAATTTGCCCGGTTAGTCTGATTGATTTAGAAAGATGTACTCTTGAGATGATCTTAGGCAATTTTAAAGAGCGTGAGCCAATTTGACATATACATCTTTTTGTGACCTACCTGTGAGCGTGTGAAACTCTCTTGAACACCCCTTGAGCCTTACCTTTCTTTGGAAGAACCTTGATAAACCCCTAGACCTTACTTGATCCACTACCTATAATCCTCCTGATTTGTGGTTTAGTGAATAGTTGGGGGTGTGGTGATAAGGAAAAGGAGAAGTCAAGAAGTGCTATAAGAAGTCTTCCTTAACCCATAGTGTTGCAGAACAATGGAACCCCTAAAAAATTGTGGAATAAAAAACAGAAGAAATTTGGGTTCCAATGCAATTCATGGAAGGTGAATAAAAAGGTGACTTAGAAGCACTACACAAAGAATTGATAAAGGAGAGGAAGGCAATGTCTTGAGAATATCGCATCTCACGAGGAAAAAGTCACTAAGCCTAAATGACCATACCTTTGCACTCAACCCTATTACAAGCCTTAGAAAGACCTTTTTGATATTGAGTAAGCCAAATCGAAAGTCCATTGGAAAATAAGGGCAAAAATATGGGTGAAAACATGCATTATGGTCCTCTTTTTTAGTGTGACCATTGTATCTGATTCCTGATCTTAAATTGACTCATATATGTGTGTGAATATGGAATCATTCTTTTTGCGAGGGCATTTAGATACTTTTGTTGAGCTTGAACTTGCACAAGTAGCAAGTATTGCGAGCATGAGTATCTTTGGTGATGGTGTGTCACAATTTGAATCTTTGAGTACACAATTGATCCTTGCATAAGTGAATTGAGTCTTGCTGTGTGCATTCATGATTTAGTCTTGTGTAGCACTATTTGAGGCACCCTTTTTGAATGGCTAAACTTGAGTTTGCGTGAGGGCAAGCCAAAGTTAAGTTGGGGGTGTTGATGAGTCCACAAATTGGACTCATTTAGGGCTTTATTTTAATGGAAATAGTGCCCTTGAATGCTTGTTTTACCTCAATACCTTATTAAAATGCTGAAGTTTCAGGTATTTGAAGTTTTAGTGGAAGCATGGACACTTAGGCGCAAAATGGAGCAAATATGGCTGAAAAGAACAAGAAATTGAATCCTGCGGATCGCCGAGTTTAACTTGGCGAGGCACCGAAATGACATGAGTCGCCCTTCGTTCCAGTACGCGAAGCCTTGAAGGAAGTGGATCAAAAGGCGAGGAAAGGAGCAGTCGGCGGATCGCCGATCAGTTCCGCGAAGCAGTACTGTACTCCCCAATGATCCAGAATGCGAGGATGCAAAAGGCAAGATACTGAAGGCGATGAGCTGACCAAAAGGCAGTTCGCCGAGTTCATCGGCGATCTCTACTAATGTCGTCGAATAATCCTCCGCAGCACAATCTGTGAAAACAATAAATACTATTTGGAATTAGAGAAAAAAAAAAGGAACATAATATTTTTATTTTTTCATTCAGAACATATTCTAGCTAATATTTTTCTCTCAAGTTTGGAAAGGGTTTTGTGGGGACTTGAAGAAAGAAGTTGTTCTTCCCATTGGAAATGGGTCTTCTCTATTCACTTTCCTTTGCTTAATTCAAGGTTTAATTTCTTATACCCAGTTGATTTCAGTATCATGTTAGGTATAATTTCTTAGTTCTTGATGTATGGTAAAAACCCCCATTCTTGAGGTGTGATTAGCAAATATGGGTTGATATTCTTGTTGGGTCTTGCTTGCTGATAGGTTATATTTATTTTAATGGTGATTTCACCTTGTGGTTGTGGTTTAATCTAAAGGATTTGTAGTTGCAAATACAAAACCACCCATGTGTTTTCGGCTTGCCCGAGAGGGAGGTCGCGAAACCAAAACCACTTGAATGATGGCCTAAGGAGTGGGTCGACATGAGGTTCAGGCCGAGATGGTGAGCCCTAGTCCCATATCCTAACACTCAGATCGAGAGAGTGAGTAGGGTAAGGCGTAGGCTAATCTTCATGCGGCAAATGGGTGTCTGAGAGGAATGCATTTGAAACGGGGTAAGTTGCCCGAGAGGGAACTTATTTCCATTTAAAGCTTAGCCTAGTCACTATTATTTTGCAAATCTCCGATCGAAAGCATGTACCCAACAATTTATCTCTACTTGTATTGCGGTCACATCCCAAGAACCTTTCTCTATACTTGATTTTCTTGTTTATTTTACTGTTTTAGTACTTGTTATAAAACCCCTTGTTGATATTTGACACTTTTGTGTCACCTCTTTTGCATTTACAATGCCTTTTATAGCAAATGTCTTTAACTACGACTAACTTGAATGAAATTCTAATTGGTTATTAATTCTCAAAACCACTCCCTTGAGACACGACCCCAACCCTCGGTTGGGTTACTATATTATTGACGATCGTAGACACTCATATCGTAGGATAGTGTCGTTGGTCATGATAAGCATCATTCTAGAGTGCATATAGTGCAATAATACCCCAGCAAAAGCAAATAGCAGCGTCCTTCAGAGAAGTTAGCTATGTGGTTGTCAGAGGCAGGCTAGTGAAGTGTGACAACGAGGAAATCAAAGCAGTCATGGGCATGCCCACAAATATTGGGATCACTGCCAGTATCTAATTAGAACAAAAAAGCTAGAAGAGATGAAAGAGTGGTTAACCCCACTAATTGCTAATGAAACTCCAAAGTGGGCAGCAGAAGGAGTTCTGATTGAAAAGAAAGAACTAAACATAGTCGCAAGGTTCTGGTTTGGTTTTATAAGCAGAACAATTATGCCATCCCAAAATGAGTCGATCCTTCGCCTTGCCAAGGCAGCCTGCTTGGGTTGCATCATAGAGGCGACTCAGATAAACTTAGGTACAATCATTGCTTCAGAGATACTCATGCGTGCAAGACAGAGACGAACCTCACTTCCATTTCCAGTCTTGATCACAAAGTTGTGCAAATGAGCCCAGGTGCCTCGGGATATCGGGAAGGACATAGAAGTGATGCCTACAACCTCTACTGATATCCGAAGGATCAAAGCTGAGTATCTTAAGGATAAGGCAGAAAAGAAAAAGGCAGCATCAATGAAGATAGTAAACACAGAATCATCACTTGCAGAGACATATCTGTCTATTCCGACCATTGGACCTTCAGGTATATCCATTGCCACTGTTACTCACGCTGATCCTCTAGGTTCTTTTGTTGCTGCACGATTGCCAAAACCCACCATTTTTTCTACTGATGTCCGACTTCCACTCACCCGGGCATCTCTACTCCGGATGGGACAACTGGCTGCCGATCGTCGAGCTGCGAACCTAGAGGCCTTTGTTCTAGACATGATTCAGATTGCCTTGATTGATGTTGTGACACCTTTGAGCACTACCATTGATGCCCTAGCGGCAAGAATAGCGGTGTGCGATCATAACCAACGGTCCACAGAGGAGGTGACAACTTTAAAACCTGCCATTGCTGAACTACGAAACAATATAGACCACATGAGGTCCACCGAGGTATCCATGATCTTCGGAACAATAGAGACTCCAGATATGCCCGAAGCACTTCTGATCACCACAAGGCATGGAGATGGAAGGGAGCATATAGCCGATCCTGAACCAAAGGCAGAAACTGACGAAGAAATGTTTGAGGAAGTTACAGTGGACGACAAAGCCGATACTGAAGAAATCAGGATAAATGTTGTTGTGCATGCGTCTTTAGCAAAGTCTTCTGCTGCGGGATCTAGTGGAGCTGGTTCTTCAGGTGGTCATTCGGGATACTGATGCCCAGACATATGGAGCAACAGATTGGCCAGGATCACCTCTTTACCCCCTCTTTGTCTTTCTTTACGTTGCCTTATGGATTCTGTATTACTTGCATTTGAGGACAAACTTTAAAGAGTGTACTTTTGATATGATCTTAGGCAACTTTAAAGAGTGTAAGCCAAATTTGACATATACCTCTTTTGTGGCCTACCCATGAGTGTGTGAAACTCTTTTGAAAACCCTTTGAGCCTTACCTTTCTTTCGAAAACCTTGATGAAACCTAGACCTCACTTGACACACTACCTATAACCCTCTTAATTTATGGTTTAGTGAATAGCCAACTTAGGCCAACAGCCTAAGTTGGGGGTATGGTGAAAAGGAAAAGGAGAAGTCAAGAAGTGCAGGAAAAGTTCCCCTTAACCCATGGTGTTGCAGAACAGTGGAAACCCCTCCAATTCAAGAAAAAAATGTGGAATAAGGTACGAAAGAAATCAGGTTTCCAAGAAATCCATGAAGATGAATAAACAGGTGACTTAGAAGCATTAGAAAGAGAATTGATAAAGGAGGAGAAGGGAATGCCTTGAGAACACCACATCCCACAAGAAAAGAGCCACTGAGCCTAAATGACCATACCTTTGCACTCACCCCCATTACAAGCCTTAGAAAGACCTTTTTGATCTTGAGTAAGCCGAATGAAAAGTCGATTGGAAAATAAGGTAAACCTATGGGTGAAAACATGCATTGTGTTCCTCTTTTTGAGTGTGAGCGTTGTATCTGATTCCTGATCTTGAATTGATTAACCTCTATGTGTGAATATGGAACCATTCTTCATGTGAGGGCATTTAGATACTTTTTGACGAGCTTGAACTCACACAAGTAGCAAGTATTGTGAGTATGAGAATCTCTGATAATGGTGTGTCACAACTTGAATCTTCGAATGCACAGTTGATCTTTGCATAAGTAATTTGAATCTTGTTGTGTATGTTCATGATTGAGTCTTGTGCAGTACTGTTTGAGACACCCTTTTTGAAAGGCTAAACTTGAGTTTGTTTGAGGACAAGCAAAAGTTTAAGTTGGGGGTGTTGATGAGTCCACAAATTGGACTAATTTAGGGATTTATATTTATAAGAATATTGTCCTCGAATGCTTATTATGTCTAAATATCTGATGAATACTGTTAAGTTTCAGGTATTTGATGTTTTAGTGAAAGCTTGGACACTTAGGCACAAAAAGGAAGAAAGAGGATGAAAAGAATGACGAAGCTGAAGCCCGAGAATAGCCAAGCACACTTGGCGATTCGCCGAAGGGATTTACTCCGCCTTTTGTTCCAGTACGCGAAGCCCTGAAGGAGAAGGATAAAAAAGGCGATGAAAGAAGTAGTTGGCGCTTCGCCGAATAGTTTCGCGTAGCAGTACTATACCATCTAATGGTCCAGAACGTGAAGGTACTAAAGGCAAGTACGAAACGGCGATAAGACAGACAAAGGGCTAACCGCCGAAGTCATTCGGCGACATCGACTAACTTCGCCGAAAGATCCGCCAGCACTATTTTCTAAAGTCTATAAATACTGAACTTATTATTATTTTTAAATGTGGAACTTTTATTTTTAATTTCCAGAATAGGATAGTACTTTTTAGATATTTTCTCTCAAGTTTGGAGAGGGTTTTTGGGAACTTGAAGAAAGGACATCTTCCCTAAGTTGGAAGTGGATCTTCTCTATTCTTTTTCCTTTGCTTAAATTAAGGTTTAATTTCTTATACCTATTTGATTTTACTATCATGTTAGGTGTATTTTGTTATTCCTTAATGTGTGGCTAAAAAACCCCATTCTTGGGGGTGTGATTTAGCAAATATGTGTTGATATTATTGTTGGGTCTTGCTTTCTGATAGGTTAGATGTAGTTTAATGGTGATTTCACCTAGTGGTTGTGGTGTAATCTAAAGGGTTTGTAGTTGCAAATACAAAGCCACTCATGTTTTTCTGGCTTGCTCGAGATGGAGGTCGCGGAACCAAAACTACTAGACTGATGGCCTAAGGAGTGGGTCGACATGAGGTTTAACCCGAGAGGGTGAGCCCTAGTCCCATATCCTAACACTCAGCTCGAGATAGTGAGTGGGGTAAGAAGTAGGCTGGTCTCCATGCGACCAATGGGTGTCCGAGAGGAACGCATTTGAAACTGGGTAAGTTGCCTGAGAGGGAACGTATTTTCATTTAAAGCTTAGCCTAGTCACTATTATCTTACAAATTTCTTGTCAAAAGCATGTACCCAACTATTTATCTCAACCTATATTGTGGTCACACCCCAAGAATATTTCTCCATACTTGATTTTCTTGTTAATTTTTCCTGCTTTTACTACCTGTAACAAAACCCCAAAATTGATATTTGACACTTTCGTGTCACCCCTTTTATTTACTATGTTTTTGGTCGATAATGTCTTTAGGTACGACTAGTTAGAGCAGAATTTTATTTTTCTATCAATTCTCAAAACCACTCCCTTGGAACACGACCCTAACCTTTAGTTGGGTTACTATACTATCGACGATGGTAGACACTCATACCGTAGGTTAGTGTCGTTGGTCACGATAGGCATCAGATGTTCATAGGTTGGCTCGGCTAGGTGTTAAACTAGTGGATCCCACTATGGGTGGTGTCATGGTCCATAATGCATCCGACTCGTCCTTTGTGAAGGATGTGAAGTCTAAGAAACACCTTGACCCTATATTAGTAGAGTTGAAAGAGTCGGTACTAAAGAAGTCTGTTGAGGGTTTCTCCTAAATGGGAGATAGGGTGCTTAGGTACCAAGGTCGGTTATGTGTTCCGGATGTTGATGGTTTGAGGGAGAAAATTTTAGAAGAAGCCCATAGTTCTCGGTATTCTGGTCATCCGGGAGCCACCTAGATGTACCGTGATCTACAGAAAGTCTATTGGTGGAACGGTATGAAGAAGTATATAACATTTTTTGTAGCCAAGTGTCCCAATTGTCAACAAGTTAAGGTTGAGCATCAAAGGCAGGGAGGCCTATCCCTAGATATAGGTATTTCCACTTGGAAGTGGGAGGATGTAAATATGGACTTTTTTGTGGGTTTGTCTCGCACCCGAAAGCAACATGATTCTATTTGGGTCATTATAGATCGAATGGCAATCAGCCCACTTTATTCCCTTCAAGGTTTCTTTTTCTGTGGAAGACTATGCCAAGTTGTATATAAGAGAGATAGTGAAGTTTCATGGAGTTCCTTTGTCTATTATTTCGGATCGGGGTACTCAATTTACTTCACACTTTTGGAAGTCTTTCAAAAAAGGGCTTGGTACTAAGGATAAGCTTAGTATGACTTTTCATCCCCAAACTGATGGGCAACCGGAGCGTACCATCCAAACATTAGAGGATATGTTAATGGCATGTTTTATAGACTTCAAGGGTAATTGGAATGAACATTTTCCTTTAATAGTGTTTGCCCACAATAATAGCTATCACTCAAGTATCGGTATGGCTCAATTTGAAGGTTTGTATTGTAGGAGATGTAGGTCTCTGGTTTGTTGGTTTGAGGTGGGTGAAATTGCTTTGATAGGTCCCGAACTAGTCTATGAAGCCATTGAGAAAGTTCGGTTTATTAGAGAGAGATTGAGAACGTCTCAAAGTAGACAAAAGTCTTATGTCGATGTGAGAAGAAGGGGTCTAAAAGTTGAAGTTAATGATTGGGTCTATCTAAAAATCTCTCCTACGAAAGGTGTGATGAGGTTTTGTCACGACCCAAGGCTGCCCCCTAGATATAACACAACGTACAAGACTCCGAAAAGCCTCATAAAAGCCTCGTAGCATATCATAACATAAGAACTAGGGAAAAAGTGAGGAAATTTAAAACTTTTCTTTACAATCGAAGTCTTTTATAAAAACAAGTGGGAGTCTACATTACTATGTCTCAAACCATCTATAACACTTGAATACAATCTTAGGGACACGGCCCTTACAAAAGTCAAAAACATAAAGGAAAGACTAAATGACATAATGGTCAAGTCCTCGAATACTATGAGGACTCACCAAATCTTCAACTCCTTGCTCCTTAGAAACCTATCTTCCAAGAATAGAACTCAAGTCTCCGAACCCTACACTTTGTGAAAAATGTAGAAGAAATATGGGTTAGCACAAACATGTACCAAGTATGATAGCCATGCATAAAAATCCTTAAAATTAAATATGCTAAAAGGGACATTTTAGTTGAAACCATGCAATATGCCAATTTTGAAACATCATCATTGAAATAGTTGAGGAATGTAACCCATAAGACAACTCATGTACCATTCATCATAGCATAAAGGGATATCAACATAATCACAAACATAGTCTCCAACATAATGCATACACCTATCATCATAAGACATAGTTCACATACATAATTAGATACCAAGATCATCTCATCATTATAGAACCATCACATAAGTAACCCTAGGTTATACTTGTGCAATGCATATATAGGATCCCATAATCCTATATACACTAAGTACCACTTTTAGGCCACCATACTAATACTTATAACTTTTTATCTCATCCATAGTCAATAATTATAGACAAGGAAACATTCATGTTCATAGATTATAACAAGGAAAGACACTCTTAGCAACAATCCATATCATACATGCATAAATTCAGATATATATTCATAGCATAAGGAAACCACACCATAACCCCTTTCAAAGCCTACTTGTGCAATGCATAAGTGAGGTCCCATACCCCCACTCACACTAAGTAGAACTCCTTAATAAGACACAAGTATAGTTCATGTTCATGTTAATAATTCATATCAAACATGCATTAACTCATAAACATCATGTCATAAGAGAAACATATCATGCCCACTCTCAAAGCCTACTTGTGCAATGCATGAATGAAGTCCCATACCCCCATTCATACTAAGTAGAACCCCTTGAGGAACCATAGTACATAACTAATGTTCTTGTTCTTGTTCATGGAGGGAAATATCCTTAACCAACATAGACCATGTGAGCTACATGGAATTCGGTGTCTACCCCACACCGAAAAGAGATGTCCTACTTGTCTAAGGTAGAACTACATGTATTGCCTTTTTGGTGGATCCACTAGCTAAAGACCTATGTGGGCACATAGTTATGGGATAGGGAGATTGCTACTAGAAACCCCGCCTATTAGATTAATGGGAAAGCTTCCATCTCATGAGATTCCATTGGATGACCCGGCCTATTGCATTGACGGGAGAGGCTTTACCTCACTTTCCATATCCACTAGGTGCTAAGCATTATTTCCCAAGATTTACATACTTAATCTTTAGTTGTATTTACATGTTTGAAGGAGTATCTTACTCTTCATCCAACACAACTAATAACATAGCTCATAGATTCAATTAGGTGAGAATGTCCTTTCAACCTTAGAATCATCAATATGTGAGTAAATCTTTCACACCATATTCATAGTGTGTTCATGAGATTAGCCTTTCATTCAACACAACAAGATCATCATAGTCATACATAATTCATTTATCATAATGTGTAAGGGTATAGGGGAGAATGGCCTTTCCAATCAATACCACAATTACACCATAGTCATAGGATCTTCACTTTCTAAGTGAATCATAAGCTCATACACAATTCTTATCAACATGTACAAACCCTCATAATTTGCTCTTCAAGGGCTATGAATCAAACTCAACCCAAGCATCTAGAATTACTACATTAGATAAGGGGAATATCATGATTCAATAACTCAATCAACACCTTAGTCACATCATAGTCATGTTCATGCATGGGATGTGTGTGTGATTGTCCTTTCAATGACACAACAACAACATTATCATCACAGACACTTCACTCTCAAGTGTTCATAAAACATGCACATAATGTCATAATCATGCATACCCCTCATATCTTGCATTCAAAGATGATACTAAGTCATCACATCTAGCATTCACAACATGAGACATAGATATAATCATAACTTATGTAAATCATTCATTTCATGCGTAAACTCATGTGTTCATATTATAGGTCATGTGGGTCAAGTCCTTCCACAATAATGCCATATAAAATTTAACCCTACATAATAACTTCCTTCTTTAAGCCTTAACATCGTTAGCTTATTCATATTAGCTTTTACCCTTAGATCACTAGAGGTCATTTTCATGCTACAAGCCTTACCCTCAAGCAATGCCTCACATGGTCATCATGTATACCTAATTCTCACGGTAATCTAACCACATGCTGCATTCTTAATCAATTATAGTCATATGGCATCATATAAACTCAACCACAATACCACTCAACCATGTTCCATGATATAAGACCTAATCTCATCAATTCATGTCTAGAAGCTTTACTTTTAAGCAATTCGTATCTTGGTGTTCTAATCTCAAGCAATCCATAAATAAGTTCATCAATCTTAGAAGGTCACATCTAAACCCTCAATTTGCCTCTTTCATGACATAACACTAGACTATATCAATTTCACCTAGAATCTTAGGTTAATCAAGAATACATATATAATCATACTAAAATCATGTAATTACACTATAATCATAGAATCTTCATTCTCAACATAAATCTTGAAGCACATGCATAATTACAAATTCTCATAATTTACCCATTAAGAATCATTAACCACATTCAACCCAACACCTAGAATTTCTACATTAGATATGGGTAATAACACAATTCAATCAATTCAATTAATTCATACAAGACCTATTTACATGCTTCTAAAATCAATTAATCTAATTAAGATCACAATTTTGGCAATAGTGGGGATCCATGGGTTCTTGGGAAATTTCACCAATATTCAACCATAAATCATCAATCCATTCATAACCCAACATAATTCAACCATTGCAATCACTTTTAAATTGAACCCATGGATTTCGAACAAAAAACCCTTTCTTTTGGGGAAAATTGGAAGTTTTGAAATCAAGTTTTGAAGGGGCTCTTTGGGTGGAATCTATCCAAAGATGAAAACTACCATACCTTGATGATGAATCCTTGAAAAATTGATGAAAAACCCTTGATTTCTTGCAGCCGAAGCTTTCAATTTTACTTTTCTTCTTCTTGGGTTTTTAGAGAGAGAAATAATGTGAGAAAGATGAACTTTCGATTTTGATTGGGTGTTTAATGACTAAAACTACCTTATATATTTATTTAAAACTAATATAAAATATACCCATTTAAAAATAGGATTTTTTTAAAAAATTACAAAATTGCCCCTTGCCCACATAGACTTGCCAAAAAAAACTAAGGCCAAGTCCAAGGGAGGTTTTAAGGTCCTTGGATTGGTCTACCAGCCGTGGACCCTCCCTTGGACTTGTTCCTTAAGCTTTTTCAGCTAAGGCATGTCTGCGAGGGTCTACACGGGCAGTGGGATTGTCCACGTGCCATGGACCCTCATTTGAAACACCTACTACCCATGCCCATCTGTGACTAAGGCATTCATCACGGAGGCACTCCATGGGTAGTGAAGTGCTTCACGCCTCATGGAGGCTCGCGTGAACTGCTTAGCTTACCAAAAATGGCTACAGCAAACTTGACGAGGCCCTTCAAGGGTAGTGAAGTACTTCACGTCCCTTGAACCCTCAAGTGAACTTGCCTTCATGCCTATACGGCTAAGGCATGGTTCAGGAGGGATTCTAAGGATAGTGAAGGCTTTCACCTTCCTTGAAGCCTCTCTTGAATAATACCTTTTTCCCACACGGCTAAGGCAAAGTTCAAGAGTGCTTGTAAGGGTAGTGATGCCTTTCACCTTCCTTGAACCCTCTCTTGAACTTATACTTAGTCAAATTTGGAGTAATTTACATTTCGAAATTATGCATAAAACTTTTAAGACTCTAACGTTAGGCTCTAGTTTCACCTATGAATTTTCTAGGTGTTACAGGTTTGGCAAAAAAGGGAACTTAGTCCCCGGTATGTAGGCCCAAACCAAATTTTGAAACGTATTGGGAAAGTTGCCTATGTGTTGGCTCCGGTGGATCGGTGTTTCATTTTTCCATGCTTAAAAAGTGTGTTGGAGATCCGACAACCATTATCCCCTTAGAAGGGTTGGGGGTTGATGAGAGTCTTTTAGATGAGAAATTTTCGGTAGAAATCCTAGACCGGCAAGTTAAAAGGTTGAGAAACAAGAAAATAGCTTCAGTGAAGGTTTTGTGAAGGAACCATCTAGTTGAGGGTGTTACTTGGGAGGCCAAGGCCGATATGAAGTCCCGCTATCCTCATCTCTTTCCTTCTACTCCTATTCAAGCTCGAGTTAAGTAGTTCCTCTTGATTTTTAGTGTTTTTGGGAGTCATGTGTGTTATATTAGTTTTTCCATGATTTCCTTATGTTATGCATGTTCTTGAGAAATTCATGTTTAGTTAAAAAAAGAACTTTTATGATTTATGTGTTCCTCATGTGGTTGTGCATTTAGTATGAGTTGCATATTTGACTTCAAGAGATGAGTTGATTAACATGCTTTAGTAAGCTTTTGAGAGTAATTTCATAGTGGCTCCATGAATATTGTGTTACTTTTATATGGAGAAGGTCGTTCCTCCGAAGAATATGTGAAACGTTGAGTTTTCATGCATAATGAGTTGTTAGATGTAGTTCTTACTTCCTTATGTTGCATTGATTATGTTTGAGATGGAGTTGATGTTTCCTCCTTTGAATTGTGCATTATTTTTATGTTTCATGAATGATGTGCTGCTAGTTTTGAGTCTTTAATTTTGTAAGGTGTCTAGATCACCATTCGAGGACGAATGTTCCCAAGGGGGAGATATTGTAAAACCCCGGAAACTAGTAGGCAAAACTAGAGCTTGACGTTAGGGTTATAGCCTTGAATATACCTCCCCGTACCATAAAATAAATGTTTTCGTGTTAAAACATTGAGGTTCAAACCCCAAGGACCAACCAAGGGTCCTTGAGGAGAACCCTTGGAAAATACCTGGATAGTGACCCACGTGGGGGACCTATGCCTAGTAGATCTATCCACGCCCCGTGGGTGGGAAGCCGTGGATCAAG
The DNA here is from genome assembly GCF_000226075.1 of Solanum tuberosum. NCBI lineage: Eukaryota > Viridiplantae > Streptophyta > Magnoliopsida > Solanales > Solanaceae > Solanum > Solanum tuberosum. Next base: position 403,750 of record NW_006239131.1, read on the forward strand.
CCCTAGGAACTAAGTCCCAGAACCCAAATCACGGTTCACCAGCACAGGTCATGGGTCCAACTACGGTCCGTCAATGGTGGTCATGGGTGAGGACTTGAAACAACCTTTTGGCAGTTAAGTGTAGGGGTGTTTTGGGGTTTTCCGATGTTAATTAACATTAAATGACGTTGTTTTAAACTAAATTAGATTAACTAAATAATGATTTAAATACCCCAAATTTAGTTATCTTCCTCATTATTTCAAAATCACAAATCAAAACCAACTTTTCCCTAAAATCCTCTCTCTAGAACTCCAAGGAAGAAGAAGAAGAAGAAGAGAGTGGAAGCTAAGGTTTAAGAAATAAAATTTTCTTCTCAAATTCGTTGGGTTTCTTCACCAAGGTATCGTAGCTCTTCATCCATGGAGCCCCTTCAAAACCCCCAATTTTCAAACCTAGAAATCCCAAAAGTTAGGGTTTGACTTCAATCTCATGGGTTCCTTTAAAAAACGTTTCTAATGACTTATTTATGATATATTATGTATTAATTGATGAATTCCTATGGTTTTTATATTGAAATCCCCCAAGAACTCATGAATCCCCCATATTACTCAATTATGATCTTGTGATTTGGGTTTATTGATTATAGAAGTATGTTATGATATTATGCTTGTAGTAATTTAACTAGTTGAATTATGTTACTATCCATGTCTAATATAGTTATTCTTGAAGTGTTGATGAAATATGATCTATGGTCCTTGAAGGGCAAAGTATGGGAATTATGCATGATTATGAGACTTGTGTACATGTTTTAAGAACACTTTGAGAGTAAAGTGATTATGATTATGATCTAGTTGTTGTGTTGTTGGAAGATATCCTTATATGCACACCTATGTATGAATATGATATGATGTGAAAGGTTTTCTCAACATATGATGATTCTATGGTTGTAAGGCTATTCTCACCCATTGAATCTATGAGCTATAGTATGAATTATGTTGGATTGAGTTTCAAGACATTCTTCCATGATTATGAACTTAAGTCAAGACTTAATATGTAAAATATGGGAATGTATACTTAGCACCAAGTGGATATGAATATGAGATTAAAGCTTCTACCTTAGTTGAGTCCAGTTTTCTAAATGGGTTCCTTTTACCTTAGTTGAGTCTTGTTTCCAAAGTATGTATCTCTTGAGATGGAAACCTTCTACCATTGTTGAGTCCGGGTTTGTATTAGCAATATCCTTATCCCATAACGATGTGCCCTCATAGGTTATTTAGCTAGTGGATCCACCTAACTTAAGAGTATGGTTCTACCTTAGGCAAGTAGGAAAACCCCTTTTGGGTGTGGGGTAGACACCAGATTCCATGGTCAGCTCACATGGTCTGTGTTGGTTAAGGCTTATTCCCCATTATGAATGTATGAACAAGAATATGAATTATGAACTATAGTTACTCAAGAAACTTTACTTAGTATAGGTGGGATTATGGGATCTTATTCATGCATTGCACAAGTTGACTTTGAGGGTATGTATGATATATTTCCTCAAATGATATGATGATCTACGAGTTAATTATGCTTATGAATTATGCGTTTGGACTATCTTTAAAATTATGTTTTAACCTACCAAATCGCATGCATTAAACTAAAATGTCTTTTTTAGCACGTCTTAACTATTTTTGTGCATGGCTATCATACTTAGTGCATTTTTGTACTAACCCATAATTTCTACATTTTCACAAGTGTAGGGTCCGGTTCTTGAGGTGATTTTCATTTGGTCAAAGCTTGGATCCGACTATTCTCCAAGCTTTTGGTAAATCCTCATGGTTCGATGACAGATGATGCTTTTGCAGTTCCTTTTCTTGTATTTTCATTTTTGGACTATGTTGTATGGGTTGTGTCCCTTTTCATTTGAATCAAGGATTGTAATAGATGACTAATTGAGACAAGTCTAGACTTCCGCGTTGCTTTTATGAAAAATTTCTTTAAGACTTGAAACGTGTTTTACTCTTTATTGTTCTTAGCTTATGTTGTGATATGCTATGGGGCTTACATGGTACCTTTAGGGGTTCTATGTGCCTTGTTACATCTAGCGGGGTATTGCTGCGTCGTGATAGTATCTTAATGGACGTCCATGAAAAATTTCGGTTATTTTTTTCAATAATTCTGGATCACAAAAAATTCATGGACTATAGCACACGAAAATCGGTATAATCTAGGTTTACCTGCTTTAGGGATCGTTTGAACTTGAAAATGCGCTCGTTTCCCCCTCGGGATGAACTCTCTTCATATCTAAGGTCTTAACAGACGTTCAATAAAAAAATTGGCCATTTTTTTTGGGAATTCCGGATCACAAAATATCCATGGAATATAGAACACAAAAATCGGAAAAATATGGGTTTACATGCTTTGGGGAACGTTTGAAATTGAAAATGCGCCCATTTTCCCCTCGAGATGAACTCGCTCCATTGCTAAGGTCTTAATGAACAACCTTGAAAAACTTCGGCCAATTTTTTTAGGAATTTCAAATTACAAAAAATCCATGGACTATAGCACATGAAAATTGGCAAAATCTGAGTTTACCTACTTTGGGGCTCGTTTGAACTTGAAAAAGCGCCTGTTTGCCCCTCGGGACTAACTCACTACATTGCTAAAGTCTTAGCATACGTCCATGAAAACATATCGGCCATTTTTTTGGAAATTCTAGATCACAAAATATCAATGGACTATAGCACACGAAAATCGGCAATTATGGGTTTACCCGCTTTGAGGCTTGTTTGAACTTGAAATTACGCATATTTTCCCATCGGGACAAACTCGCTCCATTGCTCACGTCTTAACGGATGTCCATTAAAAATTTCGGCCATTTTTTTCTGGAATTTCGGATTACGAAAATTCCATGGACTATAGCATACGAAAATCGGCAAAATCAGGGTTTACCTGCTTTGGGGCTCGTTTGAACATAAAAATGCACACGTTCGCCCCTTGGGACGAACTCACACCATTGCTAAGGTCTTAACGGACGTCCATAAAAAATTTCGGCCTATTTTTTGGGTATTCGGATCATAAAAAATCGATGGACTAAAGCACACAAAATTTGGTAAAATTTGGGTTAACCTGCTTTGGGGCTCGTTTGAACTTGAAAATGCGTCTGTTTGCCTCTCAGGACGAACTCTCTTCATTGTTATGGTCTTATCGGACGTCTATGAAAAAAATTTACCATTGTTTTTGGGAAATCCAGATCACAAAAAAACCATGGACTGTAGCACACGAAAATGGGCAAAATATGGGTTTACCTTGTTTTGGGCTCGTTTGAACTTGAAAATGAGCCCGTTTTCCCCTCGGAACGAACGCGTTCCATTGCTAAGGTCTTAACGAATGTCTATTAAAATATTTTGGCCATTTGTTTTTGGATATTCCGGATCACAAAAAATTCATGGTCTATAAAACACGAAAAAATGGTAAAATCTGGTTTTACCTGCTTTGGGGCTTGTTTGAACTTGAAAATGCGTCTGTTTGCCCCTCAGGGCGAACTCACTCCATTGCTAAGGTCTTACCAGACGTCCATGAAATTTTTTGACCATTTTTTTCGAGAATTCTAAATCTCAAAAAATCCATCTACTATAGCACACGAAAATCGGCAAAATCTGGGTGTACCTGCTTTGGGGCTCATTTGAACTTTAAAATGCGTCTGTTTTCCCGTCGAGACGAACTTACTCCATTTCTAAGGTCTTAACAGATGGCCATCAAAAATTTCAGCGATTTTTTTTGCTAATTTCGAATCACAAAAAATCCATGGACTAACACACGAAAGTTGGCAAATTCTGGGTTTACGTGCTTTGGAGTTCGTTTGAAATATAAAACATGCAAGTTTGCCCCATGGCTCAAACTCTCTCCACTGCTAAGGTCTTGATGGACGTCCGTGAAAAATTGTCGCATTTTTTACAAGAGTTCCATATCACAAAAAATCAATGGACTATTGCACACGAAAATCGGTAAAATCTGGTTTAACCTGCTTTGGGCTCGTTTGAACTTGAAAATGCACATGTTTACCCCTCGGGACGAACTCGCTCCATTTCTAAGGTCTTAACGGACGTCCATGAAAAATTTAGGCCATTTTTTCTGGAAATTCAGGATCACAAAAAATCCATTGACTATAGCACCTGATAATCGGTAAAATAATGGTTTACCTACTATGGGGCTCGTTTGAACTTGAAAATGCACCCTTTTGCCCCTCAGGATGAACTCACTCTATTGCTAAAGTCTTAACGGACGTCCATGAAGAATTTCGGGCATTTTTTCTGTAATTACGGATCACAAATAATCCATGCATTATAGCACATGAAAATTGGTAAAATATGGGTTTACCTGCTTTGGGGTTCGATTGAACTTGAAAATTCACCGGTTTGCCCTTTAGGATGAAATCAATCCATTGCTTAGGTCTTAACGGACGTCCTTAAAAAAAATTGGCCATTTTTTTGGAAATCCCGGATCAGAAAAAAAACATGGACAATAGACCATAAAAATCGGCAAAATCTGGGTTTACCTGCTTTGGGGATATTTTGAACTTGAAAATGTGCATGTTTTCCCGTCTGGACAAACTCTCTCCATTTCTAAGTTCCTAATGGACGTCCACGAAAAATTTGGCCATTTATTTTTGAGAATTCCCGATCACAAAAAATCCATACACTATAGCATACAAAAATTGACAAAATCTGGGTTTCCCTACTTTGGAGCTTGTTTGAACTTGAAAATGCACCTATTTTCCCCTCGGGACGAACTATCTCCATTTCTAAGGTCTTAAGGACGTCGATAAAAAATTTAAGCCATATTTTTTGGGAATTATGGATCACAAAAAATCCATGGACTATGGCACACAAAAATCAGCAAAATCTGGGTTTTCCTTCTTTGGAGCTCGTTTGAACTTGAAAATGCATCTGTTCGCCCCTCGGGACGAACTCGTTCCGTTGCTAAGGTCTTAATGGACGTATATGAAAAAAATTTGCAATTTTTTTAGGAATCACAAATAATCCATTGATTATAGCACACGAAAATCGGCAAAATCTTGGTTTACCTACTTTGGGTCTCATTAAAATAGAAAATACGCCTGTTTGCCCCTCAGGACGAAGTCGCTCCAATGCTAATGTCTTAACGGACGTCCATGAAAAATTTCGTCCTTTTTTAAGGGATTTCTGATCACAAAAAATCCATGGATTATAGCAAATGAAAATCGGCAAAATTTTAGGTTTACCGGCTTTAGGGAGCGTTTGAAAATGAAAATGCACCCGTTTTTCCGTCGGGATAAACTCGCTCCATTTCTAATGTCTTAACAGAGGTCCATGAAAAAATTTGGCCTTTTTTTTTTAGAAATACGGATTACAAAAAATCCATTGACTATGACACGAAAATTGATAAAATTTGGGTTTACCTACTTTGGGCTCGTTTGAACTTGAAAATGTGCCTGTTTTCCCCTTGGGGACGAACTCACTCCATTGCTAAGGTCTTAAGTGATGTCCATGAAAAAATTTGGCCAGTTTTTTGTGAATTTCGGATGAGAAAGAATCAATGGACTATAGTACATGAAAATCAGAAAAATTTAGGTTTACCTGCTTTGGGCTCATTTGAACTGGAAAATGCGCCCCTTTTCCCCTCAAGAGGAACTCACTCCATTGCTAAGGTCAGATATACCGTTAGTTTACGATATTTCTAATACATTTCACTTACAAGTTGTGTGTGTCTAGGGCCTTTTTATATTGGTTTTTATGTGTTTTTATCATGTTTTGCAGGAAAGATGTTGAGGCGCGGAAGTATAGAGACAACTGAAAGAAATGCAGAAACAGGACATTCACGGAGGTGATCTACGGACCGTAGGTCCATTCACGGTCCGTAGGTGATGACCGTAGATCAGCAGGCATGGTATTGAGGACAAATCACGGAAATCTGACTAAGTGTCGAACCACGGTGTTCATTGACTGTCCGTAGATTGATCTACGGACCGTACTGTTGATCCATAGAGTGATACTGCGAGGGTTCCAGTAGCTGATTTTTGAAGAGTCTAAGTATGAAGCTACAAAGGGGATTGACGAACCGTAGATTGATCTTCGATCCGTACTGCTGGTCCGTCGTTTGCTTCAGAGAAGCTGATTTTTGGAAGCTGATATATTTTCTAAGTCCTGACTGACGGAAGAGTCTTACGGACCGTAGATCCATCGACGGTCCGTAAGTCGGTCTCGTGGATTGAAGACGCGTACCTGAACAAAACTTTCCTTAATTTGTTTCCCTTTTAATTTAGGATTTGTTTTCTATAAATAAGGCATGTAAATTGGCTTTTAGATTTATTTTTAACTACATTATTGAACGTTAGTCAAATATTTCCTAATTTTTCCTTTTTCTGTTTGTTTTTGTCTCTCTCAGATTCTGACTCTTGTGTATGCCAAGTACACGGAGCCAAGGCGAACCACTTACTCCATACGATCCAGAGTTGAACAGAACTTTGAGAAAATGAATAATCAAGGACTTCCAGTTAATCCTATCGGAGTAAATCTTGGTGATGCAGTTGAGTTACAACAGCCAAGAGTAGTTGGTGAGGAAAACCGAGGTCTAGCTGAAAATCAATTGGGACATGCACTGAGGGTGCATGGTCCACCAGGCCCACGACAACATGACAACTATCGGGGCAACATCGATATAGCAGACTCTGATGGACCTATTGTCGTACTTCCGCTACCTCCAGGGCATACATTTGTGGTGACTAGTAGCTTGATGCAGATGCTTACAGCAAGTGGTTTATTCTCAGGATAACCATCGGAGGATCCACATGCTCACTTAGCCAAGCTAAGGGTGGTTTGCAAAAGTTGTGTAGGTAGACCAGATTTGGATATGGATGTAATTGGATTACGAGTAGTCCCTCTGTCACTGACAGGCGATGCTGCAGTATGGTTCACTGAGCTTCCGTATAACTCAATATTCACATGGGACCAACTGGCTGAGGTGTTCAAAGCAAAGTACTATCCAATGTCCAAGAAGCTCAATAACAAAGATAGGGTCAACAATTTTGTGGTATTACCTAGAGAGTCTGTGAGTAGCTCGTGGGACAGATTCACTGCCTTTGTTAGAAGTGTCCCAAATCACCGTATTGATGCTGAGTCACTGAAGGAATATTTCTATCGAGGACAGGATGATAACAATAAAGAAGTACTTGACACTATTGCCGGAGGTTCATATGGTGATTGTACATATGCACTGATTGCTGAAAAATTGGAGAGGATCTCTCGGAACAATAAAGCATGGAGCACTAGGAGGACAGATACTGGGAGAAACACATTTGCCGTTCATAATATCACTGTCAATTCTGCAGATGACATACGTGAGGAGATGGCCCAGATGAGGACAGAGTTGGGGTTGGTATTGAAGCATGTGAGCGGAGGAGCAGAAAAGGTAAATGCTGTGAATTACGTAACTAGAACGCCACCACCAGTTGAAGA
>NW_006239131.1:411870-412054 GCF_000226075.1 Solanum tuberosum
GATGCAACTGATGAGAATGTGAAGGAGATGAGAAGCGACTTGTCTGGTATTGGACAGAAGGTTGATGTCCACGCAGTGTCAATAAAGCACCTTGAGCAGCAGTTGACACAATTGTCCACTACAGTAAACCCACGTCAACCTGGCACTCTTCCTAGCAACACCATTCAGAATCCAAAGAATGACG
>NW_006239131.1:413166-418800 GCF_000226075.1 Solanum tuberosum
CCGGCATCTGTTCTCACAAAATCCAACTCATGCCAGATCACAAGCCCAGTATCGAGCACCAGAGAAGATTAAATCCACCTATGCAAGAGGTAGTAAAAAAGGAGATCATCAAGTGGCTGGATGTGGGAGTTATTTATCCCATTGTCGATAGTAGTTGGGTGTGTCCTGTGCAGTGTGTGCCTAAAAAATGTGGTATGACTGTGGTTCCAAATGAAAGAAATGAGCTTGTTCCAATGAGGCCTGTTACTGGATGGAGAGTTTGTATGGATTACCGGAAGCTGAATGCGTAGATAGAAAAGGACCACTTTCCTATACCGTTCATGGACCAGATGCTGGATATAGTTGCAGGAAAGGGTTGGTATTGTTTTCTTGATGGGTATTCGGGCTACAATAAAATTTCTATAGATCCAGAAGACCAAGAGAAGACCACCTTCACTTGCCCATATGGGACTTTTGCTTTCAAACAGATGCCATTTGGGTTATGCAATGCTCCAGCTACCTTCCAGCGCTGTATGATGTCGATATTTTCTGATATGGTGGAGGACACTATTGAAGTGTTCATGGATGATTTTTCAGTTGTAGGTGAGTCTTTTGATCGTTGTCTAGATCATCTGGCCGAGGTGCTTAAAAGGTGTGAAGATTGCAACTTGGTACTGAATTGGGAGAAGTGTCATTTCATGGTGAAAAAAGGTATAGTGTTGGGTCATCGAATTTCAGAGAAAGGTATTGAGGTTGATAGAGCTAAAGTTGAGGTAATAGAAAAGCTTCCACCACCAATTTCTGTAAAAGGTGTTAGAAGTTTTCTTGGGCACGCAGATTTTTATAAGAGATTCATCAAAGATTTCTCCAAAATTGCACATCCATTGTTATAGTCCATAGATTTTTTGTGATACAGAATTCCTGAAAAAAATGGCTAAAATATTTCATGGACGTCTGTTAAGACCGTAGCAATGGAGCGAGTTTGTCTTGAGGGGCAAATAGTTGCATTTTCGAGGTTAAACGAGCCACAAAGCAGGTAAACCAAGATTTTACCGATTTTTGTTTGTTATAGTCTATGGATATTTTGTGATCCAAAATTCCCAAAAAGAATGGCTGAAATTTTTCATTGACGTCCGTTAAGGCCTTAGTAATGCAGCTGGTTCGTCCCGAGTGGAAACCAGGCGTATTCAAGTTCCAATGAGCCCCAAAGTAGGTAAACCCAGATTTTGCCAATTTTTGGGTGCTATGTCTATGGATATTTTGTGATCCGAAATTCCCAAAAATATGGACAAATTGTTTTATGGACATCCGTTAAGACCTTAGCAATGGAGCGAGTTCGTCCCGAGGGGAAAACTGATGCATTTTCAAGTTCAAATGAGTCCCAAAGTAGGTAAACCCTAATTTTGCAGACTTTCGTGTGCTACATTCCATGAATACTTTTTAACCGAAATTCATAAAAATATATGCCAAAATTATTTGTGGACGTCCGTTAAGACCTTAGCAATGAAGCGAGTTCGTCCTGAGGGGAAAATATGACAATTTTCGTGTGTTATAGACCATGTATTTTTTGTGATCAGGAATTCTAGAATAAAAATGGCCACAATTTATCATGGACGACCTTTAAGAATTAAGCAATGGGGCGAATTTGTCCCGAGGGCAAACATGCGTATTTTCAAGTTCAAACGAGCCCCAAAGCAGGTAAACCCAGATTTTTTCTGATATTCATGTGCTACAGTCCATGGATATTTTGTGTTATGAAATTCCTGAAAACAAATGGCTGAAATATTTTATGGACATCCGTTAAGACCTTATCAATGGAGTGAGTTCATTCCGAGATGCAAACGGGTGCATTTTCAAGTTCAAATGAGCCTTTAAGCACGTCTACCCAGATTTTACTAATTTTATTGTGTTATAGTCCATAGATTTTTTTGATACGAAATTCACTAAAAATATTGGAAGATATTTTCCATGGACGTCTGTTAAGACCTTAGCAATGGAGCGAGTTCGTCATGTCGGGCAGACAGACACATTTTCAAGTTCAAACGATCCCCAAAGCTGGTAAACCAATTTTTTTGCCTATTTTCGTGTGCTATAGTCCATTGATTTTTTGTGATCCGAAATTCCCGATAAATAGCCAAATGTTTTCATAGACGTCTGTTGAGACCCTAGCCATGGAGCGAATTCGTCCAGAGGGGCTAACAGGTACATTTTAAAGTTCAAACGAGCCCTAAAGCAAGTAAGCCAAGTTTTTTTCGATTTTGGTATGATATAGTCCATGGAATTTTTGTGATCTAGAATTCCCAAAAAAAATGGCCAAAAGTTTTCATGGATGTCTGTTTAGACTTTAGCAATGAAGCAAGTTCGTCCCAAGGGGTAAACGGGCACATTTTCAAGTTCAAATGATCCCCAAAGAAGGTAAAACCATATTTTGCCGATTTTCGTGTACTATAGTTTATAGATTTTTTGTGATATGGAATTAATGAAAAAAGAAGGCTGAAATTTTTCATGGACGTCTGTTATGACCTTGGCAATGGAGTGAATTCTTCTCGAATTGCAAACAAGGGAATTTTCAAGTTCAAAAGAGCCCCAAAGTAGGTAAACCAAGATATTGCCGATTTTTATTTGCTATATAGTCCATGGATTTTTTGTGCTCTAATATTTCTAAAAAAAATGGCTAAAATTATTCATGGACATCCGTCAAGACCTAAGAAATGGAGCAAGTTCGTCCCGAGGGGTAAACTGGTGCATTTTCAAGTTCAAACGAGCCCCAAAGCAGGTAAACCAGATTTTGCCAATTTTCATGTGCTATTGTCCATGAATTTTTCATGGTCTAGAATTCCCAAAAAAATGGCTGAAGTTTTTCATGGATGTTCGTTAAGACCTTAGCAATGGAGCGAGTTCGTCCCAAGGGTAAAACAGGCGCATTTTCAAGCTCAAATGAGCCCCAAAAAAAATGGCCAAAGTTTTTCATTGACGTCCGTTAAAACCTTAACAATGGAGTGAGTTCATATCGTAGGGAAACAGGCGCATTTTCAAGTTCAAACGAGCCCCAAAGCAGGTAAATCTAGATTTTGCTGATTTTTGTGTGCCATAGTCCATGGTTTTTTTGTGATCCGGAATTCCCAAAAATAAATGACCAAAATTTTTCATAGAGGTTCGCTATTACCTTAGTAATGGAGAAAGTTCGTCCCGAGGGGAATACGGGGGTATTTTCAAATTCAAACGAGCCCTAAAATAGGTAAACCCAGATTTTATCAATTTTTGTGTGCTATAGTCCATATGGATTTTTGAGATTCAAAATTCTCCGAAAAACTTGATGAAACTTTTCATGGACAGCCGTTAAGACCTTAGAAATAGAACAAGTTCGTCCCAATGGGATAACAGACACATTTTCAAGTTCAAATGAGGTCCAAAGCAGGTAAACACAGCTTTTGCCAATTTTCTTGTGCTTTAGTCCATGGATTTTTTTAATTCGGAATTCTAAAAAAAATGGCCCTAAATTTTGATGGACACCCGTTAAGGCCTTAGCAATAGAGCGAGTTTGTCCCGAGGGGAAAACATGCCGATTTTCGTGTGCTATAGTCCATGGATTTTTTCTGATTAGGAATTCTAGAATAAAATGGCCACAATTTTTCCTGGACAACCTATGAAACCTTAGGAATGGAGCGAGTTTATCCTGAGGTGCAAACATGCGCATTTAGAGTTCAAATGAGCCCCTAAGCAGGTAAACCCAAATTTTTGCCAATTTTCGTGTGCTATAGTTCATGGATTTTTTGTGATATGAAATTCATGAAAAAAAATGGCCGAAATATTTTATAGACATTCGTTAAGATCTTAGCAATTGAGCGAGTTCGTCTCGAGGGCTAAACAGGTGAATTTTCAAGTTCAATTAAGCCCCAAAGTAGGTAAACCTAGATTTTACTTGATTTTATTGTGCTATAGTCCATGGACTTTTTGTTATCTTAAGTTCTAAAAAAATTGGCTGAAATCTTTCATGGACGTTCGTTAAAACCTTAGCAATGGAGCGAGTTCGTCCCGTGGGGCAAACAGGAACATTTTCAAGTTCAAATGAGCCCCAAAGCAAGTAAACCCAGATTTTACTGTTTTTCGTGTGCTTATTGAATGGATTTTTTGTGATCCAAAATTCACGAAAAAATGGCCAAAATATTTCATAGACGTCTGTTAAGATGTTAGAAATGGAGCAAATTCATCCCGAGGGGTAAACGGGCACATTTAAAAGTTCAAATGAGCCCCAAAGCAGGTAAGCCAAGATTTTACCGATTTTCATGTGCTATAGTCCATGGATTTTTTGTGATCTGATTTTCAAATTAGCGCATTTCCAAGCTCAAAACGATCCCCAAAGAAAGTAAACCAAGATTTTGCCAATTTTTGTTTGCTAGTCCATGAATTTTTTGTGATCTGGAATTCCCAAAAAAAAGTGGCCGAAATTTTTATGGACGTCCGTTAAGACCTTAGCAATGGAGCGAGTTTATACCGAGGGACAAACACGTGCATTTTCAAGTTCAAACGAGTCCCAAAGCAAGTAAACCAAGATTTTTGCCGATTTTCTTGTCCATAGTCCATGGATTTTTTATGATATGACATTCCTGAAAAAAATGACCGAAATATTTTATGGACATCCGTTAAAACCTTAGCAGTGGAGCGAGTTCGTCTCGAGGGGTAAACGGGAGCATTTTAAAGTTCAATTGAGCCTCAAAGCTGGTAAATCCAAATTTTATCAATTTTCGTGTGCTATTTTCCATTGATTTTTTGTGATATGGAATTCCCAAAAAAAATGGCCAAAATATTTCATGGTCTTCCGTTAAGACCTTAGCAATGGAATGAGTTTGTCCCGAGGGGCAAACATGCGCATTTTAAAGTTCAAACGTGCCCCAAAGTAGGTAAACCCAGATTTTGCCGATTTTCGTGTTCTATAGTCCATGGATAATTTGTGATACGGAATTCCTGAAAAAGATGGCGGAAAATTTTAACGGGCATCTGTTAAGACTTAGCAATGGCGCGACTTCATCCCAAGTGGCAAATGGTCGCATTTTTAAGTTCAAATGAGTCCCAAAGCAGGTAAACCCATATTTTACCGATTTTCGCTTGCTATAGTCTATGGATTTTTTGTTATCATGTAGTCCAAAAAAATGGCCATAATTTTTCATGGATGTCCGTTAAAACCTTATTAATGGAGCAATTTCATCTCGAAGGGTAAACTGGCGCATTTTCAAGTTCTAACAATCCCCAAAGAGGGTAAATCCAGATTTTGCCCATTTTCGTGTGCCATAGTCCATGGATTTTTTGTGATCCGAAATTCCCAAAAATAAATGACCAATTTTTTTCATGGACAACCTCTATGACCTTAGCAATTGTAATACCGTGAGTTTACGGTATTTCTAATACGTTTCACTTACAAGTTGTGTGTGTCCAAGGCCCTTTTATATTCGTTTTGATGTGTTTTTATCATGTTTTGCAGGAAAGACGTTCAGGCGTGAAAGTGTAGAGGCAGCTGAAATAAATGCAGAAGAAAGGCATTCACGGAGGTGATCTACGGACCGTAGGTCCATTCACGGTCCGTAGGCTATGACCGTAGATCAGCAGGCAAGGCATAAAGGACAAATCAGGGAAATCTGACCAAGTGTGGAACCACGG
>NW_006239131.1:422482-424750 GCF_000226075.1 Solanum tuberosum
GGAGACTGGGACAGAAGTGCAAATTGAAGAGCGACTAGGTGTTGAGACACTAGCAGCAATTATTATGAATTTCGATAGTGATGGCATTGAATATTATGATGAGTTGGTAGCCGCACTCGATAGGTGTGAATACCGGCCCAAACCAAAGAAGTATGAATTAGACATGAAGAATCGCGAGTCCCCACCCGCAAGACCATCTATTGTTGAGGCACCGAAATTGGAGCTTAAGGCTCTACCACCGCATTTGAGGTATGTATACTTGGGCAAAGAGAATACTATGCCAGTCATCATTGCGGCAGATCTGAATATGGGACAAGTAGAGTGCTTGGTGACTGTGTTAAGAAGGTTCAAGCGAGCTATTGGGTGGACTATTGCAGTTATCATTGGGATCCCTCCCGGTATTTGCTCTCACAAAATCCAACTCATGCCAGATCATAAGCCTAGTGTGGAGCACCAGAGAAGACTAAATCCACCTATGCAAGAGGTAGTTAAAAAGGAGATCATCAAGTGGTTGGATGCGGGAGTTATTTATCCCATTTCAGATAGTAGTTGGGTATGTCCTGTGCAGTGTGTGCCAAAAAAGGGTGGTATGACTGTGGTTCCAAATGAAAGAAATGAGCTTGTTCCAATGAGGCCTGTTACTGGATGGAGATTTTGTATGGATTACCGGAAGCTGAATGCGTGGACAGAAAAAGACCACTTTCCTATGCCATTCATGGACCAGATGCTGGATAGACTTGCAGGAAGGGGTTGGTATTGTTTTCTTGATGGGTATTCGGGCTACAATCAAATTTCTATAGCTCCAGAAAACCAAGCGAAGACCACCTTCACTTGCCCATATGGGACTTTTGCTTTCAAACGGATGCCATTTGGATTATGCAATGCTCCAGCTACCTTCCAGCGCTGTATGATGTCGATATTTTCTGATATGGTGGAGGACACTATTGAAGTGTTCATGGATGATTTTTTAGTTGTAGGTGAGTCTTTTGATCGTTGTCTAGATCATCTGGCCGAGGTGCTTAAAAGGTGTGAAGACTGCAACTTGGTACTGAATTGGGAGAAGTGTCATTTCATGGTGAAAGAAGGTATAGTGTTGGGTCATCGAATTTTAGAGAAAGGTATTGAGGTTGATAGAGCTAAAGTTGAGGTAATAGAAAAGCTTCCACCACCCATTTCTGTAAAAGGTGTTAGAAGTTTTCTTGGGCACGCAGGTTTTTATTGGAGGTTCATCAAAGATTTCTCCAAAATTGCACACCCATTGTGCAAACTACTCGGGAAGGATTGTAAATTCTATTTTGATGATGATTGTCTTAGAGCATTTGGAGAGTTGAAGAAGAAGTTGGTTACAGCACCAATCATTATTTCACCGGATTGGGGACAACCGTTTGAGGTAATGTGCGATGCAAGTGGAGTGGCACTTGGTGTAGTATTGGGTCAAAGGCGAGAGAAAATTCTTCACCCTATTTACTATGCTAGAAAAGCTCTAAATGTGGCCTAGAAGAATAATCTGTGACAGAACAAGAACTTCTTGCGGTGGTGTTTGCATTCGAGAAATTTCGATCCTACTTGCTTGGTACCAAGGTCATAGTGCATACTGACCATTCTGCATTGAGGTATTTGATGGCGAAAAAGGATGCAAAACCACGATTGATTAGATGGGTATTGTTGCTACAAGAGTTTGATTTTTTGGTGAAAGACAGAAAGGGAACCGAGAACCAAGTTGCCGATCTCTTGTCCAGATTAGAGGAAGAGGCTATGCTAAAGCTCGGAGATAGGGCTGAAATTAATGATGTTTTTCCAGATGAACAGGTATTGGCTGCTTCTCATGATTTGATTCCTTGGTTTGCAGACTTTTCTAATTATTTGGCAAGCGATATTGTGCCCCCATATTTGTCTTTTCACCAAAGGAAAAAAGTTTATTCATGATGTGAAGAAATTCTTTTGGGATGAACCTTATTTGTATCGTAGTTGTGCGGATGGAATTATTTGTCGTTGTGTGCCTGAGGTTGAGATGTTGAGTGTACTTGAAGCATGTCATTCATCACCAGTTGGTGGGCATCATAGTGGTATTCGGACTGCGCATAAGATTTTGCAGTGTGGATACTATTGGCCTACCATCCACCAAGATGCTCATAATTTCGCCAAGTCTTGTGATCGTTGCCAAAGAGAAGGAGGGATTTCAAAGAGGCAAGAGCTCCCTATAAATCCTAAACTGGTGATAGAATTGTTTCATGTATGGGGCATTGATTTTATGGGACCATTTGTGAG
>NW_006239131.1:424850-426045 GCF_000226075.1 Solanum tuberosum
GTTCGTAACTGGATGCACATGAAAATTTTCACCAAGTCTGAAATCACGGCGTTGGACTACGGTCCGTAGATCCATCTACGGACCGTTCTGCACTTCCGTGGTTTTTATCTACGACCTATATGTCAGGCTCCCTGATCCACGGAAGCGATCCACGGACCGTAGATCAGTCTATAGACCGTAGGTCTCCCCCGTGGATGACCACTGTGCATCTGTCTGAAAATTTTTGAAATTTTTGCTGATATTTTATAGTCTTGCCACTTTGTCTTAATATACTTTTGGTTAAGTATGGGCACTAATATCGCTCCCGCAGGTACAATGGCACCCAAGAAGATGGTCACCTACTCAAAGAGGGGTAAGTCCAAATCTGTTGCCCCTAGTTTTCGGTTACTTGATGAGGACATAGATGCCGACACTGATCCAACATATGAGCCTCTCAAACCTAGGACTTCCCGCGCTACACCCAGAGGCATCCCCCGGAAGGTGCTTCCCGACCTAGTTACTGTTTCCCAGTCTGATGAGGAGCACACACTGATCGGGTCACCAACTGGGGCTCCTTCCAGTTCAGAGGGGTCTATGTCCGGACCTGAGTCCGACCATGCTTCAGGCTCCGGTGCTAAATCAGCCACAACATCTGGCGAGAATGACCAAGCAGCCTCGTCTGATGAGGCAATGAGCTCGGAGCCCATACCGGTACCACAGAATGATGAACCCACTCCAGTAGCTGGCGAGCCTAATAGATGGTGCATAGAGAGCCAATGGCAAATATATAGGGATGCCAAGATGATCAATGACAAACAGAAAATGGCCCGACTTATTACAGAGGAGAGCAGAGTCCTCACAGGGATCTTGCACACTATCCCCGGACATCCATCGGCTAGTTAACTTTCACAGGTGTGACTGGATGGCGCGAGACCCAGGGACGTATAGTAAGGAGATGGTGCGAGAGTTCTATGCCTCATATGCCGCAACTCTCCGCGGTTCGATTACCAAAAGGTCAAATCCCTTAGCCCAAGACCCTCTCACTTCAACTATGGTTCGGGGTTGTCCGGTGGACATATCACCTGCCACCATTAGTCGTTTTCTCTATGGTCCTACGACGGGTCACTCTTGGTCTCTTAGCACTTCAGAGTTCGACTATTGATGGGACATCGTACGGAGTGGTGCTTTCCAGAGGAACACTGAGCAGCGAGAGGCT
>NW_006239131.1:426735-428711 GCF_000226075.1 Solanum tuberosum
CCTCAGATGGCCACACTGCTGCAACACATCCAGCCATGGATGCAGAATTCGATAGCTGAGTCTGAGGCGAGGATAGAGGGCAGGATGGAGGGGATGATGGACCGGAAGGTCCAGGCTGTTAATAAGCGCCTTGATGCCTTTGAGTTGCGCGTCCTCGAGCGATCAGCTTCGGGCATAGACCTATCTGCTTTGCAGGCTGACTTCGCTAGTCTCCGGACTAACGTTGATGCCCTTCTTGCTGTACATTCAGTTGAGACTCAGGCTGCTCCTACTGCACTGGCTGATGATACAGTGCTAGAGGCTCTATTCAGTGGGACCGCCGATGAGGGGCCTGCACCGACATATGCCAAAGGCAAGCGGCACCGCCCTCATCGCACGGAGGAAGAGAAAGCTCAGAAAAGACAGCGTCGGTCAGTAGAAGGAGGCTAGGAGGGCTTCAATTGCAGACGAAAAATTGCGCCAATGGAGGGTGCGTGAGAGAGCTGCCGGTGCATCGAGCTTTGCCCCTGTTGATGATACAGTGCTAGAGGCTCTATTCAGTGGGACCGCCGAGGAGGGGCCTGCACCGACACATGCCAAGGGCAAGCGGCACCGCCCTCATCGCACGGAGGAAGAGAAAGCTCAGAAAAGACAGCGTCGGCAGTAGAAGGAGGCTAGGAGGGCTTCAATTGCAGACGAAAAATTGCGCCAATGGAGGGTGCGTGAGAGAGCTGCCGGTGCATCGAGCTTTGCCCCTGTTGAAGAGGTTCAGCCTATTTTGAGGGACTTGGTGAGCACCACTGATGGTGCGGAGCAGTTGATAGAGAGCACTACTGAGGGTGCTAGGATTTATGAGGTGGGCACTACTGAGGGTGCCCCTACTGATGTTCCAGCAGGCTCCGGGAACCGGACCCCCTGCGTGTTGATGATTCGCCGACGCTTTGTGCCACAGGTTTGCTTTCACCCAAATCCATTTTCTTTACTGTTTCTGTATGCATTGTGGACAATTGCATCTATTTTTTGTTGGGGGTGGGGTAAATGGATTGTGAGTGATAGGGTGAAGTCTGATTAACCCAACTCATGATCCTCTCTTGGGGTTTTCTTGCCTGTGTTCTTTTCCCCCAAGAGACTGTTTAATTTTGTTTGAACCGGCATGTCTTAAGATTGTATGTGTAGAAGCATGATGAAGAATGAAGCATGATAGTTTATGAAAAATGATACCCGTCAGATTCTGGGTTGTATGCTAGAAGTTATAGGTTACGATTAGTTGAATGTGCTGGTTCTGAGTATGACATGATCATGAACAAACTTGAGAGCATGACTTAAGCTGAAACTTGAACTGGGGAATCTGATAACCTGATGATGGAACTATGTGCCAAGAGTGTGTGAGAATCGTTGAGTGTTCAAACAGTTTTTGTGTAAAACTAAAACTTGCCTGGTTAGTCCTGCTAAGACAATTCAATCTAGAAGTTAGGAAGTGATCATAGGCCATTATTCTGAAAAGTCCACAAATCGCCTAAAAGAAGGATACAACCAAATGAAATAAATGCTCCCTTTGATCCAAATAATTTGAGCCTAAAATTAAACCATTTCTTCTTAAACCCTGAACTCACTTTCCCATAATCTACTATGTTAGCCCCGGTCCCTCCTTGGACATATGCACTTCGACCGAGGCCAAAGGCCTAAGTTGAGGGTGGCTAACGTAAACGTAACTTCAAATCTTGGCCCTGACCCAACATCGGGTATTGTGTACCTCAACTAATGGAAAATCCATAAGTTGAGGGTGGCTATGAAAGAGGGGACTGAAAGAAAAATGGGTAGGTAAAGAGTGATGATGAAAAGATAGAAAAGAAAGGATGTGACTTGGTGAAAGCTAAACAAAAAAAATATAAAAAAAATAAAATAAAATAACAATGAAATAAAAGGAGCTACAAAACCTGAAGTCACATTCGTGGTTGAAGAAAATAAGGGAAAGAAAGTAAAACGATTGGATGGCA
>NW_006239131.1:430259-475503 GCF_000226075.1 Solanum tuberosum
CATGCGTTAGAACTCGCCTTGTTGCTACTTGCCGGATCAAGGAGGTAATCAACAAGAAAAGAATTATCAACATAGATTTAGTGTGATACTATCTAATAGGCTAGTGTCGATTGGTGCGAAGTAATAACTAAGCCAAACATCGATTATGATGTCTAATATGAGGTAAAGGTAAGGGTTAGTAAATTATACACACGTAGCCGGATCAAGGTGCGGGGTGAAATTCTCTAGATGCCGGATCAAGGATTTAGAGATACCTAACTTATCACTTTGGATGTAATACACTAGGAAAGGATTGCGATTACTAGAATTACTGCGTTATGAGCTTGTGGTGAAAACGTATACCCTAGTTAATTTTCTCATCTTGATAACAACCGAAATTGACTTTTGTTTATTGATTACTTACTGAATTCTTACAATTTGTTTGTTAAGACCTTAGCAATAGAGCGAATTCTTCCTGAGGGGAAAGCGAGAGCATTTTCAAGTTCAAACGATCACCAAAGTAGGTAAACTGAGATATTGCCGATTTTCGTGTGCTATAATCGATGGATTTTTTGTGGTGTGGAATTACCCTAAAAAAATGCCCGAATTTTTTCATGAACTTCAGTTAAGACCTTAGAAATGGAGCGAGTTTTTCCCAAGGGGCAAACGGGCACAATTTCAACTTCAAATTAGACCCAAAGCAGGTAAATCCAGATTTTGTTGATTTTTGTGTGCCATAGTCTAGGGATTTTTTCTGATTCGGAATTCCCAAAAGAAATGTCCAAACTTTATCATAGAGGACTGTTATAACCTTAGCAATGGAGCAAGTTCGTCCCGAGGGGCAAACAGGCACATTATCAAGTTAAAACTAGCCCTAAAAGAGGTAAACCCAGATTTTACCGATTTTCGTGCGTTATAGTCCATGGATAATTAGCGATCCGAAATTTCTTAAAAAATTGGCCAGATTTTTTCATTGACATCCGCTAAGACCTTAGTAATAGAGCGAGTTAATCTCGAGGGGAAAACGTGCGCATATTCAAGTTCAAATGATCCCCAAAGCAAGTAAACCCAAATTTTCCCAATTTTCGTGTGGTATATAGTCCATAGATTTTTTGTAATACAGAACTCCTGAAAAAAAATGGCTGAAATATTTCATGGACGACTGTTAAGACCTTAGTAATGGAGCGAGTTCATCCTGAGGGGAATATATTTGCATTTTCAAGTTCAAACGAGCCCTAAAGCAAGTAAACCAAGATTTTACCGATTTTCGTGCTATTAGTGTATGGACTTTTTGTGATCCAAGATTCCCAAAAAAAATGGCTGAATTTTTGCATTGAGGTCCATTAAGACCTTAGCAATGGAGCGGTTTGTCCCGAGTGGAAAACCAGGCGCATTTTCAAGTTCAAATGAGCCCCAAAGTAGGTAAACCCAGAGTTTGCCGATTTTTGTGTGCTATTTCCATGGATTTTCTGTGATCCAGAATTTTCAAAAAAATGGCCGAAATCTTTCATGGACGTCTTTTAAGACCTTAGTAATTGAGCGAGTTCGTACAGAGGGGAAAATGAGCTCATTTTCATGTTCAAATGAGTCCCACAGTAGGTAAACCCTGATTTTGCTGACTTTCGTGTGCTACATTCCATGAATATTTTTTGTCCGGTATTCCTAAAAAAAATATGCCAAAATTATTCATGGACGTCCGTTTAGAAATATCAAAGAAGCGAGTTCGTCCCGAGAGGAAAACATGACAATTTTCGTGTGCTATAGACCATGGATTTTTTGTGATCAGGAATTCCAGAATAAAAATGGCCACAATTTATCATGGACGACCTTAAGACTTAAGAAATGGAGCGAATTCGTCCCGAGAGGCAACCAAGCACATTTTAAAGTTCAAACGAGCCACAAAGCTGAAATTTTTCATGGACGTCTATTATGGCCTTAGCAATGGAGTGAATTCTTCCCGATGTGCAAACAAGGGAATTTCCAAGTTCCAACGAGCCCCAATGCAGGTAAACCCAGATTTTTTGCCAATTTTTATTTGCTATAGTTCATGGATTTTTTGTAACCTAAAATTCCTAAAAAAAATGGCCGAAATTATTCATGAACGTCCGTCAAGACCTAAGCAATTGAACAAGTTCGTCCCGAGGGGCAAACTGGTGCATTTTCAAGTTCAAACGAGCCCCAAAGCAGGTAAACTAGATTTTTCCAATTTTCGTGTGCTATAGTCCATAGATTTTTTGTGATCTAGAATTCCCAAAAAATGGTTTAAATTTTCATGGACGTTCGTTAAGACCTTAGCAATGGAGCGAGTTCGTTGCAAGGGGAAACCAGGTGCATTTTCAAGTTCAAACGAGCCCCAAAGTACATAAACCCCAACTTTTTCTGATATTCGTGTGCTATAGTCCTTGTATTTTTTGCGATCAAGAATTCCTGCAAAGAAAATGGTCGTCATTTTTCACAGACTTCCGTTAAGACCTAAGCAATGGAGCGAGTTCGTCCCGAGGGGCAAATAGGCGCATTTTCAAGTTCAAACGATTCCCAAAGTAAGTAAACCCATATTTTATCAATCTTTGTGTGTTATAGTCCATTGATTTTTTGTGATCTGGATTCCCAAAAAAGATGGTCGAATTTTTTTATGGACATCCTTTAAGACCTTAGCAATGGAATGAGTTCATCCCAATGGAAAACAGACGCAATTTGAAGTTCAAAAGAGCCCCAAAGTAGGTAAACCCAGATTTTGCCGATTTAAGTGTTCTACAGTACATGGATATTATGTGATACGGAATTCCTGAAAAATATGGCCAAAAATTTTCACGGACGTCCGTTAAGACTTGAGCAATGGCGAGAGTTTGTCCCAAGTGGCAAATGGTCGCATTTTCAAGCTCAATCGAGCCCCAAAGTAGGTAAACCCATATTTTGCCAATTTTTGTTTGCTATAGTCTATGCATTATATTTATCCAGAAGTACCAAAAAACATGGCCGAATTGTTTCATGGACATCCGTTAAAACCTTAGTAATGGAGCTAGTTCATCTCGTAGGGCAAACATGCGCATTTTTAAGTTCAAACGAGCCAGGTAAATTCAGGTTTTGTTAATTTTAGTGTGCTATAGTCCATGAATTTTTTGTGATCCGGAATTCCCAAAAATAAATGACCAAAATTTATCATAAACGTTCGCTAATACCTTAGCAACGGAGCGAGTTCGTCCCGAGGGGAAACGGGGGTATTTTCAAGTTCAAACGATCCCTAAAGTAGGTAAACCCAAATTTTATCTATTTTTGTGTGCTATAGTCCATATGAAATCTTGATATACGGAATTTTCCAAAAAACTGGATGAAACTTTTCGTGCATGTCCGTTAAGACCTTAGCCATGGAACAAGTTCGTCCCAAGGATATAACAGGCACATTTTTAGGTTAAAACGAGGTCCAAAGTAGGTAAACACATATTTTGCCAAATTTTTTGTGCTTTAGTCCATGGATTTTTTTAATCCGCAATTCCAAAAACAAAAAGGCCCAAAATTTTCATGGACACCCATTAAGGCCTTAGCAATGGAGCGAGATCGTCCCGAGGGGAAATCATGCCGATTTTTGTGTGCTATAGTCCATGGATTTTTTGTGGTTAGGAATTCTAGACAAAAATGGCCACAATTTTTTATGGACAACCTTTAAGACCATAGGAATGGAGCGAGTTTGTCCCGAGGGGTAAACATGCGCATTTTAGAGTTCAAATGACCCCCTAGGCAGGTAATCTCAGATTTTTGCCGATTTTCATGTGATATAGTTCATGGATTTTTGTGATATGAAATTCACGAAAAAAAATAGCCGAAATATTTAATAGACATCCGTTAAGACCTTAGCAATTGAGCGAGTTCGTCTCGAGAGGCTAACGGGCGTGTTCTGAAGTTCAATTGATCCCCAAAGCGGGTAAACCTAGATTTTACTGATTTTGTTGTGCTATAGTCCATGGATATTTTGTTATCTTGGGTTCTAAAAAATATTGGCCAAAAACTTTCATGGAAGTCTGCTAAGACCTTAGCAATGGAGCGAGATCGTCCCGTAGGGCAAACAGGATCATTTTCAAGTTCAAATGAGCCCGAAGGCAGGTAAACCCAGATTTTGTCAATTTTCATATGCTATAGTCCATGGATTTTTTGTGATCCAAAATTCCTGAAAAAATAGCCAAATTTTTTCGTAGACGATTGTTAAGTTCTTAGAAATGGAGCGAATTCGTCCTGATGGGTAAACGGGCACATTTCAAAGTACAAACGAGCCATAAAGCAGGTAAGCCAAGATATTTCCGATTTTCGTGTGTTTTAGTCCATGAATTTTTTGTGATCCGGAATTCCCAAAAAAAATGGCCGAAAGTTTTCATGAATGTCG
The DNA here is from genome assembly GCF_000226075.1 of Solanum tuberosum. Classification (NCBI taxonomy): domain Eukaryota; kingdom Viridiplantae; phylum Streptophyta; class Magnoliopsida; order Solanales; family Solanaceae; genus Solanum; species Solanum tuberosum. The sequence continues at coordinate 434,614 of NW_006239131.1, forward strand.
GTTAAGACCTTAGAGATGGAGCGAGTTCGTCCCAAGGGTAAAACGAGTGCATTTTCAAGTTCAAACGAACCACTAAGTACGTAATCCAAGAAATTGCCGATTTTCGTGTGCTATAGTCGATGGATTTTTTGTGATCCGTAATTAACGAAAATATGGCTGAAATTTTTCATGGACGTCTGTTATGACATTAGCAATGGAGCGAATTGTTCCCGAGGGGAAAACGGGCGCATTTACAAGTTCAAATGAGCCCAAAGCAGGTAAACCAAGATTTTGCCAATTTTCGTTTGCTTATAGTCCATGGATTTTTTGTGATCTGGATTACCAAAAAAAGTGGCCGAAATTTTTATGGACGTCCGTTAAGACTTTAGCAATGGAGCGAGTTTGTCCCGAGGGGCAAACGGGTGCATTTTCAAGTTCAAACGATCCCCAAAGCACGTAAACGCAATTTTTTCTGATATTCTTGTGCTATAGTCCATGTATTTTTTGTGATCCAAAATTCCAAAAAAAGATGGCCTAAATTTTCCATGGACGTCCGTTAAAACCTTAGTAATGGAGCGAGTTTTTCTCGTGAGGAAAATGGGTGCATTTTCAAGTTCAAACGAGCCCCGAAGCAAGTCAACCAAGATTTTTTCCGATTTTCATGTTCATATTCCATGGATTTATTGTAGTCTGAAATTCAGAAAAAAATAATCGAAATATTTTATGGACATCCGTTAAGACCTCAGCAATGGAGCGAGTTCATCCCGAGGGGTAAACAGGTTTTAAAGTTCAATTGAGCCTCAAAGCAAGTAAACCCAAATTTTGTCAATTTTCATATGGTATAGTCCATTGATTTTTTATGATATGGAATTCCAAAAAAAAATGGGCGTAATTTTTCATGGTCTTCCGTTAAGACCATAACAATGGAATGAGTTTGACCCTAGGGGCAAACATGCGCATTTTAAAGTTAAACGAGCCCCAAAGTAGGTAAACCCAGATTTTGCCGATTTTCATGTTCTATAGTCTATGGATATTTTGTGATATGGAATTCCTGAAAAATATGGGAGGAAATTTTCATGGACAGCTGTTAAGACCTTAGCAATGGCGCGACTTCGTCCCAAGTGGCAATTGGTCGCATTTTAAAGTTCAAACGAGTTCTAGATAAACCCACATTTTGCCAATTTTCGTGTGCTATATAGTCTATGGATTTTTTGTTATCCTGTAGTCCAAAAAAATTGCCATAATTTTTAATGGATATCCATTAAAACCTTAGCAATGGAGCGATTTCATCTCGAAGGGTAAACGAGCGTATTTTCAAGTTCTAACGAACTCCGAAGAGGGTAAATCTAGATTTTGCCCATTTTCGTGTGCCATAGTCCATGGAATTTTTGTGATCCGAATTTCCAAAAAATAAATGACCATATTTTTTCATTGATGTCCTCGATGACCTTAGCAATGGATCAAGTTCTTCCCGAGGGGCAAACAAAGGTATTTTCATGTTCAAACGATCCCCAAAGCAATTAAACCCAAATTTTGTGATTTTTGTTTGTTATATAATCCATGGATTTTTGAGATCCGAAATTCCCTGAAAAACTGGATGGAACTTTTCATAGACATCTGTTAAGACCTTAGCAATGGAACAAGTTCGTCCCTATGGGATAACATGCACATTTTCAAGTTCAAACGAGGTACGAAGTAGGTAAACCTAGATTTTGCCAATTTTCATGTGCTATAGTCCATAGATTTTTTTTATCCGGAATTCCAAAAAAAATGGCCGAAAATTATCCTGGACACCCGTTAAGGCCTAATCAATTGAGCGAGTTCATCCCAAGGGGAAAACGGGCGCATTTTCAAATTCAAATGAGACCCAAAGCAGGTAAACCAAAATTTTGCCGATTTTGTTCTGCTATAGGCCATGTATTTTTTGTGATCTGAAATTATCAAAATATAATGGCGAAAATTTTTCATGCACATTCTTAGACCTTAGCAATGGAGCGAGTTCATCCCGAGAAGCAAACATGCACATTTTAATTTCGAACTAGCCTCAAAGTAGATAAACCTAAATTTTGCCGATTTTCGTGTGCTATAGTCCATGGTTTTTTTGTGATCTGGAATTCCCAAAAAATATGGCCGAAATATTTCATAGCTATCCGTTAAGTTCTTATTAATGGAACTAGCTCATCCCGAGGGGTAAACTGGAACATTTTAAAGTTCAAACGAGGCCCGAAGCAAGTAAGCTAAGATTTTCCCAATTTTTGTGTTCTATAGTTTAAGGATTTTTTGTGATTCGAAATTCTCAAAAAAATGGGAATTTTTTTAAATAAATGTCCGCCAAGACCTAAGCAATGGAGTGAGTTCCTCCAGAGGGCCAAACGGGCGTATTTTCAAGTTCAAACGAGCCCTAAAGCAGGTAAACTCAGATTTTGCTGATTTTCGTGTGCTATTATACATGTATATTTTGTGATCTGTTATTCCCAAAGAAAATGGCAAAAAGTTTTAATGGACGTCCGTTATGACCTTAGTAATGGAGCGAGTTCATTTCTAGGGGAAAACAACGGCATTTTCAAGTTCAAACGAGCCCTAAAGCAGGTAAATGAAGATTTTGCCAATTTTCGTGTGCTATAGTCCATTCATTTTTTGTGATCCGAAAATCATTAAAAAAAACTGGCCGAATTATTTCATGGATGTCCGTGAAGACCTTAGAAATAGAGTGAGTTCGTCACGAGGGGTAAACGAGTGCATTTTCAAGTTCAAACGATCCCAAAAGTAGGTAAATCAAGATTTTGCCAATTTTCGTGTTCTATAGTCCATGAATTTTTTATGATCTGGAATTCCCAAAAAATGGCCAAACTTTTTCATGGACTTCCGTTAAGACCTTAGCAATGGAACTAGTTTTTCCCAAGGGGAAAACAGGCGCATTTACAAGTTGAAACGAGTCCCAAAGCAGGTAAATCCGGATTTTACCAATTTTTGTGTGTTGTAGTCCATGGATTTTTTATGATCCAGAATTCCCAAAAAAATGGCCAAAATTTTTCAAGGACTTCCGTTAAGAGCTTAGCAATAGATAGAGTTCGTCCCGACGGGCAAACATGCGTATTTTCAAGTTCAAACGAGCCCAAAGCCAGATTTTGCCAATTTTTGTGTGCTATAGTCCATGGATTTTTTGTGATCCGGATTTCTGAAAAAAATGGCCGAAATTTTTCTTAGACGTCCGTTAAGACCTTAGCAATGGAGAGAGTTATTTTCGAGGGAAAAATGGGCGCATTTTCAAGTTCAAATAAGTCCCAAAGTAGGTAAACCCAGATTTTGCCGACTTTCGTGAGCTGTATCCCGTGGATTGTTTTGATCCAGAATTTCTAAAAGAAAATGGCTGAAATTTATAATGGACGTCCATTAAGGCCATAGCAATGGCGCTAGTTCTTCCCGAGGGGAAAACATGCCGATTCTCGTGTGATATAGACAATGGATTTTTTGTCATCTGGATTCCCTAAAAAGATGGTCAATTTTTTTTATGGACATCCTTTAAGACCTTAGCAATGGAATGAGTTCGTCCCAATAGGAAAACAAATGCATTTTCAAGTTCAAAAGAGCCCCAAAGTAGGTAAACTCAGATTTTGCCAATTTAAGTGTTCTACAGTACATGGATATTTTGTGATACAGAATTCCTGGAAAATATGGCCAAAATTTTTCACGGACGTCCGTTAAGACTTGAGCAATGGCGCGAGTTTGTCCCAAGTGGAAAATGGTCGCATTTTCAAGCTCAATCGATCCCCAAAGAAGGTAAACCCATATTTTGCTGATTTTCATTTGCTATAGTCTATGCATTTTATTTATCCTGAAGTCCCAAAATACATGGCCAAAGTTTTTTACGGACATCCGTTAAAACCTTAGTAATGGAGCTAGTTCATCTCGTAGAGCAAACAGGCGCATTTTCAAGTTCAAAGGATCCCCAAAGCAGGTAAATCTAGATTTAGCTAATTTTTGTGTTCCATAGACCATGTATTTTTTGTGATCCGGAATTCCCAAAATAAATGACCAAAATTTTCATAGACGTTTGCTATTACCAACGGAGCGATTTCGTCCCGAGAAGAAAACAGGGGTATTTTCAAGTTCAAACGATCCCTAAAGTAGGTAAACCCAGATTTTATCTATTTTTGTGTGCTATAGTCCAAATGGAATCTTGATATTCGGAATTCTCCAAAAAACTGGATGAAACTTTTCGTGGACGTCCATTAAGTCCTAAGCAATGGAACAAGTTCGTCACAAGGATATAACAGGCACATTTTTAGGTTAAAACGAGGTCCAAAGTAGGTAAACACATATTTTGCCAATTTTTTTGTGCTTTAGTCCATGGATTTTTTTAATCCGAAATTCCCAAAAAAAAAAAGCCCAAAAAACATCCGTTCAGAGCTTAGCAATTGAGCGAGTTCGTCTTGAGGGGCTAACCGGCGCATTTTCAAGTTCAATTGAACCCCAAAGCAGGTAAACCTAGATTTTACCGATTTTCATGCGCTATAGTACATGGGTTTTTATGATCCAAAATTCCCAAAAAATAGGCAAATTTTTTCATAGACGTCTGTTAAGTCCTTAGAAATGGAGTGAATTCATCCTGAGGGGTAAACAGGCACATTTTAAAGTTCAAACGAGCCATAAAGCCAGTAAGCCAAGATTTTTTCAACTTTCGTGTGTTATAGTCCATGAATTTTTTGTGATCCGGAATTCCCAAAAAAATGGTCGAAAGTTTTCATGAATGTCTGTGAAGACCTTAGAAATGGAGCGAGTTCGTCCCAAGAGTAAAACGGGTGCATGTTCACGTTCAAACGAACCACTAAGTATGTAATCCTAGAATTTGCCGATTTTCGTGTGCTATAGTCCATGGATTTTTTGTTATCCGTAATTAACTAAGAAATGGCTGAAATTTTTCATGGACTTCTGTTATGACAGTAGCAATGGAGAAAATTGTTCCCGAGGGGAAAACGGGCACATTTCCAAGTTCAAACGAGCCCAAAAGCAGGTAAACCAAGATTTTGCCAATTTTCGTTAGTTATAGTCCATGGATATTTTGTGATCTGGATTTCAGAAAAAGTGGCCAAATTTTTTATGGACGTTCATTAAGACTTTATCAATGGAGCGAATTTGTCCCGAGGGGCAAATGGGTACATTTTCAAGTTCAAACGATCCCCAAAGCACGTAAACATAGTTTTTCTGATTTTCGTGTGCTATAGTCCATCTATTTTGTTGTGATCCAAAATTCCCAAAAAAAGATGACCTAAATTTTCCATGGACGTCCGTTAAAGCCTTAGCAATGGAGTGAGTTCGTCTCGTGAGGCAAATGGGTGCATTTTCAAGTTCAAACGAGCCCCAAAGCAAGTAAACCAAGATTTTTTCCGATTTTCATGTCCATATTCCATGGATTTTTTGTGGTCTAAAATTCAGATAAAAATGACCGAAATATTTTATGGACATCCGTTAAAACCTTAGCAATGGAGCGAGTTCGTCCTAAGGGGTAAACGGGCGCATTTTAAAGTTCAATTGAGTCTCAAAGCAGGTAAACCCAAATTCTGTCAATTTTCGTATGCAATAGTACATTGATTTTTTGTGATATGGAATTCCAAAAAAAAATGGATGAAATATTGCATGGTCTTCCGTTAAGACCATAGAAATGGAATGAGTTTGTCCCGAGGGGCAAACATGCGCATTTTAAAGTTAAACGAGCCCCAAAGTAAGTAAACCCAGATTTTGCCGATTTTCATGTTCTATAGTCCATGGATATTTTGTGATATGGAATTCCTGTAAAATATAAGGGGAAATTTTCATGGACATCTGTTAAGACCTTAGCAATGGCGCGACTTTGTCCCGAGAGGCAATTGGTCGCATTTTAAAGTTCAAACGAGTTCTAGGTAAACCCACATTTTGCCGATTTTCGTGTGCTATATAGTCTATGGATTTTTTGTTATCCTGTAGTCCAAAAAAATGGCCATAATTTTTCATGGATATCCGTTAAAACCTTAAAAATGGAGCGATTTCATCTCGAAGGGTAAACGGGCGCATTTTCAAGTTCTAACGAGCCCTAAAGAGGGTAAATCCATATTTTGCCCATTTTCATGTGTCATAGTCCATGGATTTTTTGTCATCCGGAATTTAAAAAAATAAATGACCATATATTTTCTTTGACGTCCTCTATGACCTTAGCAATGGACCAAGTTCTTCTCGAGGGGAAACCAAACGTATTTTCAAGTTCAACGATCCCCAAAGCAAGTAAACCCAGATTTTGTGATTTTTGTGTGTTATATAGTTCATGGATTTTTGAGATCCGGAATTCCCTTAAAAACTGGATGGAACTTTTCATGGACATTCGTTAAGACCTTAACAATGGAACAAGTTCGTCCCGATGGGATAACATGCACATTTTCAAGTTCAAACGAGGTCCGAAGTAGGTAAACCTACATTTTGCCGATTTTTGTGTGCTATAGTCCATAAATTTCTTTTATCCGGAATTCAAAAAAAATGGCCAAAATTTTTCCTGGATACCCGTTAACGCCTTAGCAATTGAGCGAGTTCATCCCAAAGGAAAAACGGGCGCATTTTCAAATTCAAATGATCCCCAAAGCAGGTAAACCCAATTTTTGCCGAATTTGTTGTGCTATAGGCCATGTATTTTTTGTGATCCGGAATTATCAAAAAATAATGGCCAAAATTTTTCATACACATTCTTAGACCTTAGCAATGGAGCGAGTTTTTCCCGAGGAGCAAACATGCACATTTTAAATTCAAACTAGCCCCAAAGCAGGTAAACCGAAATTTTGCCGATTTTCGTGTGATATAGTCCATGGTTTTTTTGTGATCTGGAATTCCCAAAAAATATGGTCGAAATGTTTCATAGCCGTCCGTGAAGTTCTTATTAATGGAACGAGTTCGTCCCGAGGGGTAAACATGAACATTTTAAACTTCAAACGAGGCCCAAAGCAGGTAAGCTAAGATTTTCCCAATTCTTGTGTCCTAATGTTTAAGAATTTTTTATGATCCGGAATTCTCAAAAAAATGGGCAAATTTTTTCACAAATGTCTGTCAAGACCTAAGCAATAGAGTGAGTTCGTCCAGAGGGCCAAACGGGCATATTTTCAAGTTCAAACGAGCCCTAAAGCAGGTAAACTCAGAGTTTGCCGATTTTCGTATGCTATAATACATGGATATTTTGTGATCTGTAATTCCAAAAGAAAATGGTAAGAAGTTTTCATGGACTTCCGTTATGACCTTAGTAATGGAGCGAGTTCATTTCTAGGGGAAAATGGGGGTATTTTCAAGTTCAAACGAGCCCCAAAGCAGGTAAATGAAGATTTTGCCAATTTTCGTGTGCTATAGTCCATTCATTTTTTGTAATTCGAAATTAATAAAAAAAAATGGCTAATTTTTTTCATGGGTTCGTGAAGACCTTAGCAATAGAGTGAGTTCGTCCCGAGGGGTAAACGAGTGCATTTTCAAGTTCAAGCGATACTCAAAGCAGGTAAACCATGATTTTGCCAATTTTCGTGTTCTATAGTCCATGAATTTTTTGTGATCCGGAATTCCCAAAAAAATGGCCAAAAATTTTCATGGACTTCCGTCAGGACCTTAGAAATGGAAGGAGTTTTTCCCAAGGGGAAAACAAGCGCATTTTCTAGTTGAAACGATCCCCACTGCAGGTAAATCCGGATTTTACCAATTTTCATGTGTTGTAGTCCATATATTTTTTATGATCCAGAATTCCCAAAAAAATGGCCGATATTTTTCAATGACTTCCGTTAAGAGCTTAGCAATAGAGAGAGTTCATCCCAAGGGGCAAACATGCGCATTTTCAAATTCAAACAATCCCCAAAGTAGGTAAACCCAGATTTTCGTGTGATAGTCCATGTATTTTTTGTGATCTAAAATTCTCAAAACAAATGGCTGAAATTTTTGATTGACTTCCATTAAGACCTTAGAAATTGAGCGTGTTTGTCCCGAGGGGAAACCAGGCGCATTTTCAAGTTCAAACGAGTCCCAAAGCCGGTATACCCAGATTTTGCCAATTGTTGTGTGCTATAGTCCATGGATATTTTGTGATCCGGCATTCCCAAAAAAAATGGCCGAAATTATTTTTGGACGTCCGTTAAGACCTTAGCAATGGAGAGAGATCGTCTCGAGGGAAAAATGGGCGCATTTTCAAGTTCAAATAAGTCCCAAACTAGGTAAACCTAGATTTTGCCGACTTTCACGAGCTATATCCCATGGATTGTTTTGATCCAGAATTGCTAAAAGAAAATGGCTGAAATTTTTCATGGACGTCCGTTAAGGCTTAGCAATGGAGCGAGTTCTTCCCGAGGGACAAACATGCCGATTCTCGTGTGATATAGACAATGGATTTTTTGTGATCAGGAATTCCAGAAAAATAATGGCCAAAATTTTCATGGACATCTGTAAAGACCTTAGCAATGGCGCGACTTCGTCCCATGTGGCAAATGGTCTTTTTAAGTTTAAAAGAGCCCCAAAGCAAGTAAACCCACATTTTGCCAATTTTCGTGTGGTATAATCAATGGATTTTTTGTGATTAGGAATTCTAGAAAAAAATGGCCATAATTTTTCATGGACACCCTTTAAGACCTTAGGAATGGAGCGAGTTTGTCCCGAGGGGCAAACAGGCGCATTTTAGAGTTCAAACGAGCCCCTAAGTAGGTAAACCCAGATTTTTGCCAATTTTCTTATGCTAGAGATCATGGATTTTTTGTGATAGGAAATTCACGAAAAAAAATGGCCGAAATATCTTATGGACATCTGTCAAGATCTTAGCAATTGAGCGAGTTTGTCCCGAAGAGCAAACAAGCGCATTTTTAAGTTCAATTGAGCCCCAAAATAAGTAAGCCTAGATTTTACTGATTTTGTTATGCTATAGTCCATGTATTTTTTGTTATCTTGAGTTCTAAAAAAAATGGTTGAAATCTTTCATGGACGTTTGTTAAGACCTTAGAAATGGAGCGAGTTCATCCCGTGGGGCAAATAGGCACATTTTCAAGATCAAACAAGCCCCAAAGCAGGTAAACCCAAATTTTGCCGATTTTCGTGTGCTATAGTCCATGGATTTTTTGTGATCCAAAATTCCCAAAAAAATGGCCAATTTCTTTCATAAAGTCTATTAAGACCTTAGAAATGGAGTGAATTCATCCCGAGGGGCAAACGGGCACATTGTAAAGTTCAAACGAACCCCAAAGCAACTAAGCCAAGATTTTTCCGATTTTCATGTGCTAAAGTCCATAGATTTTTTTGTGAACCAGAATTCTGAAAAAAATGGCCAAAGTTTTCATGAATACCTGTTAAGACTTTAGAAATGGAGCGAGTTCATCCCAAGGGGAAAACGAGCGCATTTCCAAGTTCAATCGAGCCCCAAAGCGGTTAAACTCAGATCTTGCCAATTTTCATTTGCTATTGTCCGTGGATATATTTATGATCTGGAATTCCCCAAAAAAATTGGCTAAAATTTTTCATAGACGTCCGTTAAGACCTTAGCAATGGATTGAGTTTGTCCCGAGGGGTAAACGGGTGACTTTTCAAGTTCAAACGGGCTCAAAGCACGTAAAACCAAATTTTTCTGATTTTGGTGTGGTATAGTCCATGTATTTTTTGTGATCCTGAATTCCCAAAAAAAATGGCAAAAATTTTCCATGGACGTCCGTTAAAACCTTAGCACTGGAGTGAGTTCGTCCCGTGGGGCATATGGTTGCATTTTCAAGTTTAAATGATCCCCAAAGTAGGTAAACCAAGATTTTTGCCAATTTTCGTGTCCACAGTACATGGAGTTTTTGTGATTTGAAATTCTCGAACAAAATGACCGAAATATTTTATTTACATCCGTTAAGACCTTAGAAATAGAGCAAGTTCATCTCGAGGGGTAAACAGGCGCATTTTAAAGTTCAAACGAGCACCAAAGTAGGTAAATCCAGATTTTGCCAATTTTCATGTTCTATAGTCCATGGATATTTTATGGCCCCAAAGCATGTGAACCGAGGTTTTACTGATTTTGTTGTTCTATAGACCATGGCTTTTTGTGATCTGGAATTCTCATTAAAAATTAGCCGAAATCTTTCATGGACGTCCGTTAAGATCTTGGAAATGGAGCGAGTTCGTCCCGTGGGGAAAACATGCACATTTTCAATTCAAACAAGACCCAAAGTAGGTAAACCTAGATTTTACCGATTTTTATGTGCTATATTGTCCATGGATTTTTTGTGATCTAGAATTCCTGGAAAAAAAATGTTGTAATTTTTTACGGACATCCATTAAGACCTAAGCAATGGAGCGAGTTCATCTCGAGGGGCAAACATGCACATTTTCAAGTTTAAACGAGCCCCTAAGTAGGTAAACCCAGATTTTGCCGATTTAAGTTTTCTATAGTCCATGCATATTTTCTGATACATAATTCCTGCAAAAAATGGATGAAATTTTTCATTGACGTGTGTTAAGACCTTAGAAATGGAGCGGGTTTGTCCCGAGGAGAAACCAGGCGCATTTTCAAGTTCAAATGAGCCCTAAAGCAGGTAAACCCCGAATTTGCCGATTATCGTGTGCTGTTATAGTTTATGGATTTTTTGTGATCTTGAATACCCAAAAAAAATGGCCAAAATTTTCAATGCACGTCTGTTAAACCTTAGAAATGGAACGAGTTCATCTCGAAGGAAAACTGGTGCATTTTCAAGTTCAAACGAGCCCCAAAGCAGATAAATCAAGATTTTGCCGATTTTCGTGTGCCATAGTCCATGGACTTTTGTGATCCGGAATCCCCAAAAATAAATGACCAAAATTTTTCATGGACTTCCGCTATAACCTTAGCAATGGAGCAAGTTCGTCCGGAGGGGAAAACGAGGTATTTTCATGTTCAAACGGCCCCTAAAGCACTTAAACCCTGATTTTGTCGATTTTTTTCTGCTATAGTGCATGGAATTTTGAGATTCGTAATTCCTCAAAAAAAAGGACGAATCTTTTAAAGGATGTTCGTTAAAACCTTAGCAATGGAACAAGTTCGTCCTGATGGCATAACAGGCACATTTTCAAGTTCAAACAAGGTCCAAAGCAGGTAAACCCATATTTTGCCAATTTTTTTGTGCTATAGTCCATGGATATTTTTTATGCGGAATTCCTAATAAAATGGCAGAAAATTTTAATGGATACCAGCTTAAGGCCTTAGAAATGGAGCGAGTTCGTCCCAATGGAAAAACCAGCGCATTTTCAAATCCAAACGAGCCCAAAGCAAGTAAACCCAAATTTTGACGATTTTTTTATTCTATAGTCCATGGATTTTTTGTGATCCAAAATTCTTAAAAAATGGACGAAAGTTTTCATGGACGTTCATTAAGACACTTAAGCAATGGAGCGAGTTCATCTCAAGGGGCAAACAGTTCAAACTAACCCCAAAGCAGGTTAACCTAGATTTTGCCAATTTTTGTGTGCTACAAGTCTATGGTTTTTTTGTGATCTAGAATTCCCAAAAAGAGTAGCCGAAATATTTCATAGAAGTCTGTTAAGTTTTTATTAATGGAGCGAGTTCGTCCCGAGGGGCAAACAGAAAAATTTTAAAGTTCAAACGAGGCTCAAAGAAGGTAAGCTAAGATTCTATCGATTTTCGTGTACTATAGTTTATGGATTTTTTGTTATCCGAAATTCTAAATAAAAGGCTGAAATTTTTCATGGACGTCTGTTAAGACCTTAGAAATGGAGTGAGTTTGTCCAGATGGCCAAACAGGCGCACTTCAAGTTCAAACGATCCCCAAAGCAAGTAAACCCAGGTTTTGCCAATTTTCATGTGCTATAGACCATGGATTTTTTGTGATCCGGAATTCCAAAAAAAAATGGATGAAATTTCTCATGGATGTCCATTATGACCTTATTAATGGAGCGAGTTCATCCCGAGGGGAAAACAGGTGCATTTTTATGTTCAAACGAGCCCAAAGCAGGTAAATGTAGATTTTTTGTGATCCAAAATTCCCAAAAGAAATGGATGTATTTTTTCATGGACGTCCTTTAGTACCATAGCAATAGAGCGAGTTCGTCTCAAGGGGCAATGAGTGCATTTTCAAGTTCATACGATCCCCAAAGCAGGTAAACTGAGATTTTGCAGATATTCGTGTGCTAATGTCCATGGTTTTTTTGTGATCCAAAATTCCCCAAAAAAAATGGCCATAAATATTCGTGGAAGTCCGTTACGACCTTAACAATGGAGCGAGTTCGTCTATTGGGGAAAAAAGGCACATTTACAAGTTCAAACGAGCCCCAAGGCAGGTAAACCCAGCTTTTGCCAATTTTCGTGCGCATAGTCTATAATTTTTTTGTTATCTGGAATTCACAAAAAAATGGCCAAATTTTTTCATAATGCATGTTATGACCTTAGCAATGGAGCGAGTTTGTCCCGAGGGACAAACAGGTGCATTTTCAAGTTCAAACGAGTCCCAAAGCACGTAAACTAAGATTTTCCCGTTTTCGTGTGCTATAGTCCATGGCTTTTTTGTGATCGAGAATTCTTGAGAAAAAAATGGTCGTAATATTTCACGGTCGTCCGTTAAGACCTTAGCAATGGAGCGAGTTAGTCCCGAGGGGTAAACAGGTAAATTTTCAAGTTCAAACAAACCCCAAAGCAGGTAAACCCAAATTTCGTTGATTAGCGTGTGCTATAGTCTATGTATTTTTTGTGAACTAGAATTCCCAAAAAAAGATGACCAAAATATTTCTTGGACGTCTGGACGTCTGTTAAAACCTTAGCATTGAAGGGAGTTCGTCCCCTGGGGCAAATGAGCTTATTTTCAAGTTCAAACAAGCCCCAAAGTAGGCAAACCCATATTTTGTCAATTTTCGTGTGCTATAGTCTATTGATTTTTTGTGATCTGGAATTCCCAAGAAAATGGCCAAAGGTTTTCATAGACTTCCGTTAAAACCTTAGAAATGGAGCGAGTTAATCCCAAAGGGCAAACGGGTGCATTTTAAAGTTCAAACGAGCGCCAAAGTAGGTAAGCCCAGATTTTGCCGATTTTCATGTTCTATAGTCCATGGATATTTTATGGCCCCAAAGCAGGTGAACCGAGGTTTTACTGATTTTGTTGTGCTATAAATCATGGATTTTTTGTGATCTGGAATTCTCATAAAAAGTTGGCCGAAATCTTTCATGGATGTCCGTTAAGACCTTAGAAATGGAGCGGGTTCGTCCCGTGGGGAAAACAGGCACATTTTCAAGTTCAAACAAGCCCGAAAGTAGGTAAACCTAGTTATTACCAATTTTTGTGTGCAATTGTCCATTGATTTTTTGTGATCCAAAACTCCCAAAAAAATGTCCTAAAAGTTTTCATATACGTCTCTAATGACCTTAGCAATGGAGCGAATTCGTCTCGAGGGGAAAACAGGTACATTTTAAAGTTCAAACGACCACCAAAGCAGGTTTGCCAAGATTTTTCCGTTTTCCTGTGCTATAGTCCATGGATTTTTCGTGATCCGGAATTCCAAAAAAAACGTTGAAATTTTTCATGGACGTCCGTTAAGACCTTATTAATGGAGTGAGTTTGTCTCAAGGGGCAAACAGGTGCACTTTAAAGTTAAAACGATCCCCAAAGCACGTTAACCTAGATTTTTCTGATTTTCGTGTGCTATAGTCAATGGATTTTTTGTGATCTAGAATTCTTGAAAAAAATGGTTGTAATTTTTCATGGACATCCATTAAGACCTAAGCAATGGAATGAGTTCATCTCGAGGGGCAAATAGGCGTATTTTCAAGTTTAAATGAATTCTTGAAAAAAATGGTTGTAATTTTTCATGGACATCCATTAAGACCTAAGCAATGGAGTGAGTTCATCTCGAGGGGTAAACAGGCGCATTTTCAAGTTTAAACGAACCCCTAAGTAGGTAAACCAAAATTTTGCCGATTTATGTTTTCTAAAGTCCTTGCATATTTTGTGATACAGAATTCTTGAAAAAATGGATGAAATTTTTCATTGACGTCCGTTAAGACCTTAGAAATGGAGCGGGTTCGTCCCCAGGGAATACCAGGCGCATTTTCAAGTACAAACGATCCCCAAAGCAGGTAAACCTTGATTTTCCCAATTATCGTGCGCTATTATAGTCTATGGATTTTTTGTTATCCTAAAGACCCAAAAAAAATGGCTGAAATTTTTCATGGACGTTCGTTAAAATCTTAGCAATGGAACGAGTTCATCTCGAAGGAAAACGTGAGCATTTTGAAGTTCATACGAGCCCCAAAGCAGTTAAATCAATATTTTGCCGATATTCGTGTGCCATAGTCCATGGATTTTGTGATCCAGAATTCCCAAAAATAAATGACCAAATTTTTTCATGAACTTCCGCTATGAACTTAGCAATGGAGCGTGTTTGTCCCGATGGGTAAATGGGGTATTTTCATTTTCAAATGACTCCTAATGCACGTAAACCTTGATTTTGTTGATTTTTTTGTGCTATAGTCAATGGATTTTTGAGATCCGTATTTCCACAAAAAATTGGACGAAACTTTTCGTGGATGTTCATTAAGACCTTAGCAATAGAACAAGTTCGTCCTCATGGGATAACAAGCACATTATAAAGTTCAAACGAGGTCCAAAGTACGTAAACCCAGATTTTGCCAATTTTCGTGTGCTATAGTCCATGGAATTTTTTATGCGGAATTCCAAAAAAAATGGCCAAATTTTTTAATGGACACACCAGTTAAGGCCTTAGAAATGGAGTGATTTCGTCCTTAGGGAAAAACCGGCGTAGTTTCAAATTCAAATGAGCCCAAAACAAGTAAACCCAAATTTTGCCGATTTTTTTGTGCTATAGTCCATGGATTTTTTGTGATGCGAAATTCGTAAAGAAATGGCCAAAAAATTTCATGGACGTTTGATTAAACTTTAGCAACGGAGCGAGTTCATCCCGAGGGTCAAACAGTTCAAACTAACCCCAAAGAAGGTAAACCTAGATTTTGCCAATTTTCGTGTGCTATAGTCCATGGTTTTTTTGTGATCTAAAATTCCCAAAAAAAGTAGCTGAAATATTTCATAGAAATCCGTTAAGTTATTATTAATGTAGCGAGTTCGACTCGAGGGGCAAACTGGAAAATTTTAATGTTCAAACGAGGCTCAAAGAAGGTAAGCTAAGATTCTACCGATTTTCTTATACTATAGTTTATGGATTTTTTGTTATCCGAAATTCTAAAAAAAAGGCCAAATTTTTTCAAGGACATCTGTTAAGACCTTAGAATGGAGTGAGTTCGTGCAGAAGGCCAAGCAGGCGCATTTCAAGTTCAAACGAGCCCCAAAGAAGGTAAACCCAAATTTTGCTAATTTTCATATGCTATAGACCATGGATTTTTTGTGATTCGAATTCCCAAAGAAAATGGATGAAATTTTTCATGGACATTCATTATGACTTTATTAATGGAGCAAGTTCATCTTGAGGGGAAAACGGGCGCATTTTTATGTTCAAACGAGCCCCAAAGCAGGTTGATGCAAAATTTGCCTATTTAAGTTTTCTATAGCCTTACATATTTTGTGATACAGAATTCCGGAAAAAAATGGATGAAATTTTTCATTGACGTCTGTTAAGACCTTAGAAATAGAGCGGGTTCGTCCCGAGGGAAACCAGGCATATTTTCAATTTCGAACGAGCCCTAAAGAAGGTAAACCCAGATTTTGCCAATTTTTGTGTGTTATAGTCCATGTATTTTTTGTGATCTAGAATTCCCAAAAAAAATGGCCAAAATTTTTCATGGTCGTCCGTTATGACCTTAGAAATGGAGCGAGTTCATCTCGAGGGGAAAACGGGTGCATTTTCAAGTTCAAACGGGCCCCAAAGCAGGTAAACACAGATTTTGCTTATTTTTGTGTACTATAGTCAATGTATTTTTTGTGATATGAAATTCCCAAAAAAAATGGCCGATTTTTTTCAGTGACGTCTGTTAAGACCTTAGCAATAGAGCGAGTTAATCTCAAGGGGCAAACGTGCGTATATTTAAGTTCAAATGATCCCCAAAGCAAGTAAATCAAAATTTTCCCGATTTTCGTGTGCTATAGTCCATGGATTTTTTGTTATACAGAATTCCTGAATAAAATGGCTGAAATATTTCATGGACGTCTGTTAAGACCTTAGCAATGGAGCGAGTTCATCCTGAGGGGAAAATAGTTGCATTTTCAAGTTCAAACGATCCCCAAAGCAGGTAAACCAAGATTTTACCGATTTTCATGTGCTAAATAGTCTATGTATTTTTTGTGATCCAAAATTCCCAAAAAAAAAAGGCTGAAATTTTTCATTGACGTCCGTTAAAACATTAGCAATGGAGCGAGTTCGTCCAAAGGGGAAAACGAGCTCATTTTCATGTTCAAATGAGTCCCAAAGTAGGTAAACCTTGATTTTTCTGACTTTCGTGTGCTATATTCCATTAAGTTTTTTATCCGGAATTCCTAAAAAAATATGCCAAAATTATTCGTTGACGTCCGTTAAGACTTATCAATGAAGCGAGTTTGTCCCGAGGGGAAAACATGACGATTTTCGTGTGCTATAGACCATGAATTTTTTGTGATAAGGAATTCCAAAATAAAAATGGTCACAATTTATCATGGACGACCTTTAAGACTTAAGCAATGGAGCGAATTCGTCCCGAGGGGCAAACAAGCACATTTTAAAGTTCAAACGAGCCCCAAAGCAGGTAAGCTAAGATTTTATCGATTTTCGTATGTTATAATCCATGGAATTTTTTTGATCTGGAATTCCCAAAAAAATGGCCAAAAGTTTCATGGATGTTTGTTCAGACCTTAGAAATGGAACAAGTTCTCCCCGAGGGGCAAACTGACACATTTTCAAGTTCGAATGATCCCGAAAGAAGGTAAACCTAGATTTTGCCAATTTTCGTGTGCTATAGTTTATGGATTTTTTGTGATCTGGAAATAATGAAATAAAATGGCTGAAATTTTCATGGACGTCTGTTATGGCCTTAGCAATGGAGTGAATTCTTCTCGAAGTGCAAACAAGGGAATTTCCAAGTTCAAACGAGCCCTAATACAGGTAAACCCAAATTTTTTGTCAATTTTTTTTTACTATAGTTCATGTATTTTTTGTGATCTACAATTCCTAAAAAAAAATGGCCGAAATTATTCATGGACGTCCGTCAAGACCTAAGCAATGGAGCGAGTTCGTCCCGAGGGGCAAACTGGTGCATTTTCAAGTTCAAATGAGCCCTAAAGCAGGTAAACCAGTATTTTGCCTAATTTTCGTGTGCTATTAGTCCATTAGATTTTTTGTGATCTAGAATTCCCAAAAAAATGGCTGAAATTTTCATAGACGTTCGTTAAGACCCTAGCAAGGGAGCGAGTTTGTCCCAAGGGGAAAACAGGTGCATTTTTCTGATTTTCAGGTGCTATAGTCCATGTATTTTTTGTGATCAAGAATTCCTGAAAAGAAAATGGCCGTCATTTTTCACAAACGTCAGTTAAGACCTAAGCAATGGAGCGATTTCGTCCCGAGGGGCAAATAGGCGCATTTTCAAGTTCAAACGATTCCCAAAGTAAGTAAACCCATATTTTGTCAATTTTTGTGTGTTATTGACCATTGATTTTTTGTGATCTGGATTCCCAAAAGAGATGATCGAATTTTTTTATGGACATCCTTTAAGACCTTAGCAATGGAATGACTTCTTCCCAATGGGAAAACAAATGCATTTTCAAGTTGAAAAGAGCCCTAAAGTAGGTAAACCCATGTTTTGCCGATTTAAGTGTTCTACAGTACATGGATATTTTGTGATACGGAATTCCTGAAAAATATGGCCGAAATTTTTCACGGACATCCGTTAAGACCTGAGCAATAGCGCGAGTTTGTCCCAAGTGGCAAATGGTCGCATTTTCAAGCTCAATTGAGCCCCAAAGCAGGTAAACCCCGATTTTGCCGATTTTCGTTTTGCTATAGTCTATGCATTTTATTTATCCTAAAGTCCAAAAAAAAGGCCGAAGTTTTTCATGGACATCCGTAAAAACCTTAGTAATGTAGCGAGTTCATCTCGTAGGGCAAACGGGCGCATTTTCAAGTTCAAACGATCCCCAAAGCAGGTAAATCCAGATTTAGCTGATTTTCGTGTGTCATAGTCCATGGATTTTTTGTGATCCGGAATTCCCAAAAATAAATGACCACAATTTTTCATAAACGTTCGCTATTATCTTAGCAACGGAGCGAGTTCGTCCCGAGGGGAAAACGGGGGTATTTTTGAAGTTCAAACGATCCCTAAAGTTGGTAAACCAAGATTTTATCTGTTTTTGTGTGCTAATAGTCCATATGGAATCTTGATATCCGAAATTCTCTAAAAAACTGGATGAAACTTTTCGTGGACGTCCGTTAAGACCTTAGCAATGGAACAAGTTCGCCCCAAGGAGATAACATGCACATTTT
Source organism: Solanum tuberosum (assembly GCF_000226075.1). Taxonomy (NCBI): domain Eukaryota; kingdom Viridiplantae; phylum Streptophyta; class Magnoliopsida; order Solanales; family Solanaceae; genus Solanum; species Solanum tuberosum. Next base: position 453,007 of record NW_006239131.1, read on the forward strand.
CAAGTCAAAACGAGGTCCAAAGTAGGTAAACACATATTTTGCCGATTTTCTTGTGCTTTAGTCCATGGATTTTTTTTATCCAGAATTCCAAAAAAAAGGCCCAAAATTTTCATGGACACCCGTAAGGCCTTAGCAATGGAGCGAGTTCGTCCCGAGGGGCAATCATGCCGATTTTTGTGTGCTATACTCCATGGATTTTTTGTGGTTAGGAATTCTAGAAAAGAAATGGCCATAATTTTTCATGGACAACCTTTAAGACCTTAGGAATGGAGCGATTTTGTCCCGAGGGGCAAACATGCGCATTTTAGAGTTCAAATGACCCCCTAAGCAGGTAATCCCAGATTTTTGCCGATTTTCGTGTGATATAGTTTATGGATTTTTCGTAATATGAAATTCACGAAAGAAAAAAGCTGAAATATTTTATAGACATCTGTTAAGACCTTAGCAATTGAGCGAGTTCGTCTCGAGGGGCTAACCGGCGCATTTTCAAGTTCAATTGAACCCCAAAGCAGGTAAACCTAGATTTTACTGATTTTGTTGTGCTATAGTCCATGGATTTTTTGTTATCTTGGATTCTAAAAAAATATTGGCCAAAATCTTTCATGGACGTCCGTTAAGACCTTAGCAATGGAGCGAGTTAGTCCCTTGGGGCTAACAGGAACATTTTCAAGTTCAAACGATCCCCAAGGCAGGTAAACCCAGATTTTGCCGATTTTTGCATGTGCTATAGTCCATACATGGCCAAAAATTTTCTTAGACGTCTGTTAAGACCTTAGAAATGGAGCGAATTCATCCAGAGGGGTAAACGGGCACATTTTAAAGTTCAAACGAGCCATAAAGAAGGTAAGCCAAGATTTTTCTGATTTTCGTGTGCTATAGTCCTTGAATTTTTTGTGATCCGGAATTCCAAAAAAAATGGCCGAAAATTTTCATGAATGTCTGTTAAGACCTTAGAAATGGAGCAAGTTCATCCCAAGGGTAAAACGGGTGCATTTTGAAGTTCAAACGAACCACTAAGTACGTAATCCTAGAATTTGTCGATTTTCGTATGCTATAGTCAATGGATTTTTTTATGATCCGTAATTAACTAAAAAATGGCTAAAAATTTTCATGGACGTCTGTTATGACATTAGTAATGGAGCGAATTGTTCCCGAGGGGAAAATGGGCGCATTTCCAAGTTTAAATGCTCCCCAAAGCAGGTAAACCCAGATTTTGCCAATTTTCGTTTGCTATAATCCATGGATTTTTTGTGATCTGGATTCCCAAAAAAAAGTGGCCGAAATTTTTATGAACGTCCGTTAAGACTTTAGCAATGGATCGAGTTTGTCCCGAGGGGCAAACGTGTGCATTTTCAAGTTCAAACGAGCCCCAAAGCACGTAAACCCAAATTTTTCTTATTTTCATGTGCTATAGTCCATGTATGTTTTGTGATCCAAAATTCCCAATAAAAGATGGCCTACATTTTCCATGGACGTCCGTTAAAACCTTAGAAATGGAGTGAGTTCGTCTCGTGGGGCAAATGGGCGCATTTTCAAGTTCAAACGAGCCCCAAAGCAAGTAAACCAAGATTTTTTCCGATTTTCATGTCCATTGTCCATGGATTTTTTGTGATATGAAATTCTTGAAAAAAATGACCGAAATATGTTATGGACATCCGTTAAGACCTTAGCAATGGAGCGAGTTCATCCCGAGGGGTAAACGGGCGTATTTTAAAGTTCAATTGAGCCTCAAAGGAGGTAAACCCAAATTTTGTCAATTTTCGTGTGCTATAGTCCATTGATTTTTTGTGATATGGAATTCCAAAAAAAATGGCCAAATTTTTTCATTGACGTCCGTTAAGATATGAGCAATATAGGGAGTTCGTCCTAAGGGGTTAACGAGTTCATTTTTAAGTTCAAACGATCCCCAAAGCATGTAAACCGAGATTTTACCAATTCTCGTGTGCTATAGTCCATATATTTTTTGTGATCCGAAATTCTCCAAAAAAAATGACCGAAATTTTTTATGGACGTCCGTTACGACCTTAGCAATAGAGCGAGTTCGTCTCGAGGGGAAAACAAGCACATTTTAAAGTTCAACCGACCCCAAAACAGGTAAACCCAGATTTTGCCAATTTTCGTGTGCAGAGTCTATGAATTTTTTGTTATCCGGAATTCTCAAAAAAAGTTGCCAAATTTTTTCATGGACGACTGTTATAAACGTAGCAATGGAGAGAGTTCGTCCCGAGGGACAGATGGGTGTGTTTTCAAGTTCAAACGATCCCCGAAGCAGGAAAACCTAGATTTTGCTGATTTTCGTGTGCTAATAGTCCATGTATTATTTTTGATTCAGAATTCTAGAAAAAAAATGGCCGAAATTTTTCATGGACGTCTGTTAAGATCATAGCCATGGAGCGAGTTTGTATCGAGAGGAAAATGAGCACATTTTACAGTTCAAATGATCCCCAAAGCAGGTAAACCAAGATTTTGTCAATTTTCGTGTGGCATAGTCCATTGATTTTTTGTGATCTTGAATTCTCGATAGAAAAATGGCCAAAATTTTTCATGGACGTCCATTAAGACCTTAACAATGGAGTGAGTTTGTCCCGAGGGGAAAACAGGCACATTTTCAAGTTTAAACGATCCCTGAAGTAGGTAAACCCAATTTTTTCCAATATTCGTGTGCTATGTCCATGGATTTTTTGTGATCAAGAATTCCCGAAAAAAATGGCCAAATTTTTTCATGGACATCCGTTAAGACCTTAGCAATGGATTGAGTTCATCACAAGGGGAAAACGGGTGTATTTTCAAATGAGACCCAAAGCAGGTAAACCCAAATTTTGCCATTTTTGTGCTCTATAGTCCATCGATTTTTGAGATATGAAATTTCCCAAAAAAATGGCTGAAATTTTTCATGGACGTCCACATATACCTTAGGAATGGAGTGAGTTCATCCCGAGGGGCAAACATGTACATTTTAAAGTCCAAAGGAGCCCTAAAGTAGGTAAACCCAGATTTTGCCATTTTTCGTGTGCTATAGTGCATGGATTTTTGTGATTCGGAATTCCCAAAAAAAATGAGCGAAAACATTTATCGACGTCCGTGAAGACCTTAGCAATGGAGCGAGTTTGTCCCGTGGGGCAAATAGGCGCATTTTCAAGTTCAAACAAGCCCCAAAGCATGTAAGCCCAGATTTTGCCAATTTTGGTGGGCTAAGTCCATGGATTTTTTGTGATCCGAAATTCCCCAAAAAAATGGCCGAAATTTTTCATAAACGTCCGTTAAGACCTTAGCAATGGATCAAGTTCGTCCTTGTCACAACCCAGGGGTACACCGTAGATGTAACATGGCCTACTACACCCCGAAAAGCCTAAGACAAGCCACTTAGTATATCATAACATAAACTAAATAGAAATGATGCAGAAATTTTAAAACTTTTTCCATACAATCGAAGTCTTTTATAACAACAAGCAGAAGTCTATAACACTTTGTCTCAAACCAACTAAAACAACTTGAATAACTCTTTGGATGCAGCCCATACAAAAGTCTAACACATAAAGGAAAGACATAAAGGAAATGTGAGTAAATCCTCGATGCTATGAGGACTCAACAACTCTTCAACTCCTTGCTCTACTAGAAACCTAACCACGAGAATCGAACCTGATATCGCCAAACCCTACATTTGATAAGAATGTAGGCACAAGTATGCGTTAGTACAATAATGTACTAAATATGATGACTAGCATAATCATCAATAAAAGCATATAAGAGGCATTAGTAAACATAAGACATATACCATAATCATATGAGACGATAACATGAGTCATAAACATAAAAGACATGATCATAAGCCATAGCCTAAAAGTAGAAGAGATAACAACATAATTATAAGCATAATCTCCAGCATAGACATATTGTAAGCATTAGTTATCACAAGGCATAGTCCATGTACATAGTCAATACTTATACCTTCATATCACAAGAGAAACATTCCATAAGTAGATTCAAGTCATAATTGTGTAATGCATGGGTAAGACCCCGTAATCTCACCCACACTAAGTACCACCTCAAGCCATCATATATACTTACCATCTTTGATCCCATCCTTAGATTACTTCTCATAGACAGGGGGATCTATCACCTTTAGTCAATCATATCATGGAAGGATAGACAAGAAGATCTATCACCTTTAGTCAATCATATCATGGAAGGCAACTATAGCAACAATCCATCACATCATAAGCATAAGCCATAAGCATATTCATTACATAGATAATCATACATAAGAAGAACATATCATAGCTACCTTCAAAGCGTACTTGTGCAATGCATGAGTAAGACCCCATAAATCTCACTCATGCTAAGTAAAGCTTCTTGAGTAACCATAATTCATAATGCATAGTCTTGTTGTGGTAGTGGGAATTAGCCTTAACCGACATTGACCATGTATGCTTAACATGGAATCTGGTGTTATCCACAACGAAAAGGGTTGTCTTACTTTCCTAAGGTAAGACCATGGTTTGTTAGCTTTAGGTGGATCCAATAGCTAAATAAAGTATGGGGGCACGTAGTTTAAGGGATAAGGAGATTGCTACTAGAAACTCGCCCTTTCTGACGGGGGAGCTTCCATCTCAAGAGATTGCTTCAAGGAATCCGCTCTTTCTGATAGGAGAGATTCCTTCTAGAAACCCACCCTTTCTGACGGGGGAGTTTCCATTTTACATCAATATCCACTCGGGCTAAGAATAGTTCCCACGAGGTACTTGTTAAGCCATAACTTGTTTCATTAGAATAGCTCATTAGATCATGCGTGAGAATAACCTTTCACTATCCATATCTACATGTGGATTCAATAGGTGAGAATAGCCTTTCAACCTTAGAATTATCATATTGTGAGAAAACCTTTCACATCATGTTCATTATGTGTTCATGAGAATAACCTTTCAATAAACACAACAACATTATCATGGTCATGGACATTTCATTCATAGTCATGTGTAATGGTGTATGTGAGAATAATCTTTCAACATTACCATAATTACATCATAATCATCGACAATTCACTCTCAAAGTGTTTCTTAAACCTTTCACATCATGTTCATTATGTGTTCATGAGAATAACCTTTCAATAAACACAACAACATTATCATGGTCATGGACATTTCATTCATAGTCATGTGTGAGGGTGTATGTGAGAATAGCCTTTCAACAATACCATAATTACATCATAATCATAGACACTTTACTCTCAAAGTGTTTCTTAAAGCATATACATAAATCTCATAAAACATGCATAATATCATACATTTCCCGTTCAAGGGTCAAGGATCATAATCAATCAACAAATCTAGAATTCACTACATTAGACATCAATATAATCACAATTTAAGTAATCAAATCACTACATGCATAATCTCATATACTCATAATAAATGTCATGTGGGTAAAGTCCTTCCACAATCATACCAAATACAAATCAACATACATAATAGCTTTACTCTCAAAACCTTAACATTCCTAGTTCATTCATATTAGATTTTACCCTTAAAGCCCTAAAATTTACATTCATACTACAAACCTTATGCTCAAGATATACCTCCCATGGTCATCTTACATGCCTAATTGTCAAGACAATCTAACCACATGCTTCATTCTTAAGTAATTCTAATCATAATTGATCATATAGCCCCAATCTCAATCAATACCAATCATAGATTCTCATGTATACTATAACTTTATTCAATGCATATCTATAAGCCCTAATCTCAAGCAATTCATAAAGAAATTCATCAATCTTAGAAAATTATCTCTAAATCCTCAATTTCCCCATTCAAGGCATAAAACCCACTTATTTAAATATCATCTCTCTAGGCATGGGTTAGGCATGTAAACATGTAATTTCATCTTAAAAACATGATATACTACTAATTCAATAATAATTGATCATTATCCACTCAATTCATACAACAATACCCACAATATAGGAAGAAACCATAATTAGAATTGAGGGTTCATCTTCACAATTAGGGGGTGGGGGTGGGGACATCGGGGGCTTCATGGATGAATGGAATCAATGAATGAACAAGCCATCATACCTTGATTATAAATCCGAAAAAGCTTGACACAATGGAGTCTTGACTTGACTTAGCTTGACCCTCTTCTTCTTCTTCTTCTTTGACTTTTCTTGAGAGAGATTTTTTTTTGAGAGGATGAACTTTGGGAATTATTTGTGTTTCGGAATAAATGACTTAATTGGGTGAGTTTTGGGGTTAAAATGACTTATATAGGGGTCCTAGGCTTGGGAGAAATGACATAACTTTGAGTTAAAATAATTGGGAAAAGACCCAAGAACTCCCCTTAATAGAAACTGCCGAAATGGCATGAAGGAGGCCTTCACGGGTCGTCATCATCACCACGGCCCGTCAAATGGGTCGTGAAGAATTTTAGCCTGACAGTGCTTCACTATTTCAGGCATAAATTTTTACTCCGAGATGGTAATTGTAAAAACTCGGTGGCGTTGGAAAGAGGACTCAGAGACCTTTAATTTTATAGGTCATGGCCCACCTAATTAGTTTTGAGTTAAGAGAAATGATCATTTGAAGTCGACCCTAAACTCTAGGTCTGGTAAAAAGCCCTTCACGTGAGGTTCCACGAGCCATGGTGCCTACCATGAGCAGTGGTGTCTCTCGTGGTCATGATCCATTAGCTAGGCAACCTTCCCCATAACCCCTAAAAACTAAGTCAACCACACGACCCCTCCCACGACACGTCAAGGCCTTCACTAGCCGTGAAGTGGCTCGTATGAAGGAGGTCAATATAGGCAGTCTCGAGGAGGCTACTGCCTCATCACCACGGGTGGCACCACCGGGCGTGGTTGCCACCACGAGCAGTGAAGGCTCACGCTGTCATGGCTAGTGCGTTGGGAAGATGGGGCACCTTTGGCCCATGTCCCTTGGTTCTTGTCCCTTGTCCTTGACTTGTTGCCTTCTACATTAGCCCTAATTAACATACTAATCTATGGGGTGTTACAGTACCGAGGGGCAAACGGGCACATTTTAAATTTCAAACGAGCCCCAAAGAAGGTAAACCCATATTTTGTGATCCGAAATTCCCAAAAATAATGGCCGATATTTTTCATGGACGTCCATTGAGATCTTAGCAATGGAGCGAGTTTGTCCCGTGGGGAAATCGAGAGTATTTTCAAGTTCAAACGAACCCCAAAGCAGGTAAACCCAAATTTTGCCAATTTTCGTCTGCTATAGCCCATGGTGTTTTTGTGATATGGAATTCCCAAAAAAATGGCCAAAATTTTTCATCGTTGGCGTCGAATCCCACAGAGGGAGGTACATGTTCTAGATTCAATTGGGAAGTATGAACATGTTCGAATCATTCATAGGAATAAAAGTTATCGAATAAAGACATCATTCAAGTTAAGGGGTGACACGAATGTCAAATTGGAGGTTTTGGTTTTAATTATCAGCTACAAACAGTGGCAAGCAATATGAAATAACAATAATGAGACGGGTTCTTGGGATGTGATCGATTATAGGCTAATATAGACAAATGAGTAATTGCAACTATTAGTAAATAGCCTGATATTAGTAAGTAAGGTAGGCTATAGTGGAGATAAACTTTTTCTCGAACAATTTACCCCGAATAGAGTTGATTTCTCTTGAACATCAACAAGCATGCAAAATAAGAACATCCCACACCTTAGTCCATTCACTCTCTCGAGCTGAATGTGTGGAATTGGGTTTAGGATACACTCTCTCGAGCTGAAACCTGGTCAACCCAATATCCACTGACCATCAACTAATAATTTTAGTACTAAAACCTCTCTCTCGAGCAGGCCAAGAACACAAACATAGAACTGCATTTGCAACTAAAATTCATAAATTAATCCACAATCAATGATTGAACTCACTTCTAAAGAGCATTTAAACTAACAATTATTAATACCCATAAACTAAATCAGCCCATAATCAGATAATCACACCCAAGAATTGGGTTTTTAGCTAGACATCATAAAAAAGGTAAAAACTGTTACCAAATTGAATATCCATCAACTCGGTAAGAGTAGATTCATCCTTACAATGCTCCAATTCGAAGAATCTCAAAGACCCACTTCCAATTTCTCAAAAGTGAAAAACTTCAATTCTTCAAAGCTTAGGAAAAACTAGAGAAAATTGTCTCACAGTTCAAAACTCAAAAATAGATTAAAAATATATGATCTGAGATACTTAACTAAATGTTCAAAAATGTATTTGTAGTCGCCAAAAATGTGTTGCGAAGAGTCAATCAGCAAAGTAATTCCGGCTCGCCGATCCACTCGGCGAGCCACCCTTTTGTCATTTCTATCGTTCTTCTACCTTAGCATTTAACATCCTCAAGGTCTGTAACTTTGGGCAATCTAGCACCGCATCCCAGAACTACTCGACGATCCGCCGACTGCTCATTTTCGTCGCCAACTTGGTTTCTTCCTTCAGGGCTTGGCACACTGGAACTTTAGGCGGTCAGATGGACATTCAACGACTCTCCATGTGGACTTGACGATCCCTAGGCTTTCCTTTCTTCATTCTTTTAGTTCGTTTTGTTCCTTTTTGCTTGTTAGTGTCCTTTCTTTGTTCCTTAATCCCTAAACCTGAAAATCAAGGGTTTTACATCAGTTTTTTGCACAAATTAAGCATTTGAGGACACAATTCTATATAAACAAAGTCCTAAATGAGTCCAAATCTCGGACTCATCAACACCCCCAACTTAAACTTTTGCTTGTCCTCATGTAGAACTCAAGTTCAACAGTTCAAAAAGATTGTCTCAAACAGTGCTACAGAAGACTCAATCATGAATGCAGATCACAAGACTCAACTTACTCATGCAAGAATCAATTGTGCACTCAAAGATTCAAGTTGTGATTCACCATTATCAAAGATTCTCAAGTTCACAATACTTGCTTCAAATGGAAGTTCAAGCTCAACAAAGGTACTGAAATGCCCTCACAACACGGATGATTCCATATTCACACACAATTCTTGAACAATTTATAGCTTCGAAATCATATACAACTCTCACACTTACAAAGATGAACACATGCATGACTTCACCTATCGGTTTACCCTTATTTTCCCAATCAACAATCGGTTTAGCTCACTCAAGATCAATAAGGTCTTTTCAAGGCTTGTAACAGGGATGAGTGTAAAGCTATGGTCATTTAGGATCAGTGGCTGCTATCCTCATGAAATGTGGTATGAACAGTACTTTCCTTCCTTTTTCTTCAGCAATTTTACTCATGCTCAAAATTCACCCCATTATTCAACTTCCAATGAAATACCGAACACCCCATTTCTTTTGCAACTTTCACAACTTTATTTCACAACTTTTTTTCATTCTTTTTATTTTGCTTTCTTGTTTTCTTTCTCTCTCTCTTTTTTATGGAGAGGTTCCATCTTTTTCAAATCCATGGATCAAGGGGGAACTTCTTAACACTTCTTGATTTACCTTCTCTTTTCACCACACCCCGAACTTAGACTTTTGTCCTAAGTTGGCTATTCAAACAAACAACACTTCATGAGGATTATGGATGAATGGATAAAGAGGGGTTACAATTGCATCAAGTTTCTTCCAAGAAAAGGACAAGGCTCAAATGTGTTCAAGCAAAGTTCACACATCTCACAAGGTTGGCCACAAAAGAGGTATAATGTCAAATTATTTCACTCTTCAAAATTGTTGCCTCAGATTATTTCAAGAACTTGCATCACTTAGTCAACTGGACCAATGGAGCAAATTCTAGGTGTTATCACACTAGGTTCACGATAAGCTAATCACACAAGGCATTGGAACCAATATCAAACGAAATTCTACACGTTCGCCAGTGTGAAATGTTAATCACAAGAGACTCCATTCGACAACCGACTAGTCACAACGAGATGCAAAAAGTCCACATACTGTCAATGCAACTTCATTTGGCCTCATCATAGCCACACATTCATTGTTGTTCGATTAAGAGCACTATTCAAGTCATCGGTATTGATCATAACTGATACTCAAATTTGCACAAGAACAGCCACGTTCAAACACAGCAAGAGGTGGCAAATATTTTTCGTAAGGGTTAAAAACCATTTGCATTCAAAACAAGGAGCCATAAGCTCAAACATCCAGAAAACAATATCAAAAGACAATTTAAACACAACCAACCAATAATATATATGCAGAATAGTCACAAGAGGTAGGTATGAAAATACCTTACCCCACCACAAATAAAAAATGTAGTCTTCTCAAATGCAACAAAATAATAAAAAGTCAATAAAAATAACAGAGAGGGAGGTAGAAAAAGGTCATATCTACACAGTCGCTCCGTCTGTTGGGGCATCAATTCCCGGGGTCACATCAGTACCACCAGCTCCACTAGGGTCAGCCATGGGTGTATTTGCCAATGAAATATGAACGAAGGAATCCACCATGGCCTCCTCAACCCCTGTAAGGCCCTCATAAGTAGCCTCCTCATCAACACCAAGCTATTCCTCATCAGTCTCAACCTCGGACTGAGCAACAACTATCTTCTCAACTCGAACCTCATATCCGGTGGTTACCAAAGGTACATCCATATAAGATGGCATGTCGGGGATCTCCAAAGTCCCAAATATCATGTACATAGATGTGGACTTCAACTGGTCCACGTCCTTCCTCAGCTCAGCAAATGCGACCTCAAGAGTCGTCACCTCATTAGTGGCTCCCTAGCCTCGCTCACACACCAATATCCATGCCGTAAGGGCATCAATAGACACACTAAGAGGTGTCACAACAACAATAAGGTCCCTCTCAATAATTCCAGGGACTGTGGCCTCAATCCTGGAAGCACGCCTATCAGCAGAATGGGCTAGATGCCCTATCCATAGTATCACCACCTGGGTGAGTGAAGGTCAGGAAGCAGCAACAGTAGCCCCAACCTAGGGGCAGGGGGAGCTGTAGAGGAACTAGGAGTCACTGAAGGGACAACACTAAATATACCTTAAGGCCCAGGGGCCAGAGTAGGCAATACTGCCTCTCTAGGTAGTGTATCAGTATCAACAATCGGGGAGATGTCCATCGGGGTTGCCTTCTTCTTCTCAGCCTCATCCTTTAAACATTCAGCCTCTATCCACCGAATGTCGGTATAGGAGGTGGGAATTACTTCCACATCCATCTTATCATCACGGGGTACTCGGGTTTGTCTGCACAATTCGATGATCAATACCGGGAACGAAGACGATGTTTGACGATGTTTGACGCTGCTTGGCCCTCACGGCTATTTCTTGTGTAATGATCATGCCTAGATTTATACGATTCCCTACAATGAAGGAACCAAGACAAGCCGTCTTTGTGTGGAAGAGGATGGATTCATTCTGAGATGGTGCTGCTAATCAAGCCAAACCAGTATCTCGCTGCCACGCTGAGGTCTTTTTTCTCAGTCTACACTCCATCCTCGACCCACCTAGGTGTATCATCCGATAATAGATGAGCCAACCATTCCTTCATAGTCTCCAAAGACTTAGTCTTGCTCATTTATGGGTAGTCATCAACAATGCTGGCAGTGCATTCCAATACAACATTTAAGTCACTGCAGTCACACTTTACCTTCTTGCCCCTGACACCCACATAATCCACCAGCTTGAATGTGGAAGCCTTCCTCTTCCCTTGTGGCACTAGGGCTCCGTAGGCAGTGTAGAACTCCCAGACCCAATTTGGAATGTAAGGACTACGGGGTCTAGTTAAAGGGGTCTTGTGAGACTTCAAACAACTCCCGATCTCTGGGAATCTATCTATAACTCCATCAGTAGACAACCTCTTCTCTTTTATGCTGGTCCTCAATCCCTCAGCCTTCAATCTATTCATTGAGTGGGAGGAAGACCCTGTGCAGGTGGTTCTGGGACCACAACCTGATCTAGAATGGGAGAAGAAGTATGGGTCTCAGGCACTCTGATCCTAGACGTATCATGCATCCACTTGGATCGCAACTCAGCTTTTCGGTCCAATAGTAGTTCATCATCCTCAGGCTCAGAGATGGCAGCCTAAGGGTCTTGGTGCTCACCCTCACTTTCAGAAGTGGTGAGGTGAGTGACGTATATGTCATCACTGTAGGAGCTGACCTCCGGTGGTGCAGGGGAGCAGGTACCTTGGCTTTCCCTTTTCCCTTACCACCTGTGGAAAGAAGTTTTGTCGCCTTTGCCCCAGATGCAACTGCATCTTCATTATGGTGATTCCCTTTTTCCCTCTTGCGGAGTGGCATGTCTTGACCTACTAATTTTGCTCTAGCCATCTCTGCAACGCACATCGGAAAATTTAGAAGCAGTTCAAGAAAAGTTGCAGAAAGACTCACCGAATAGATCGGCGAGTTGCCGAATCACTTTGGCAAGCCAGATCAGGCTCGCCGAAAGGATCGGCTCAAAATTTTCTCAGAAAAATGGCATGTCGGCGATGAGAAGAAACTTTTGACGAATCGCCGACCTCATCCGGCGAGCACAAACTAGCCTGCCGAAAGTTACAGTGAATTTTAGGGGCTGGGGGCGCAGATAGGGCAATCAAAGGAGACTTTCTGTGCGTTGTCGAGTGAACATGGCGAGCATAGGGTTCTCGCCGAAAGTTACAGAACCAAACTCAACATTTCAATTAAATTAAAGGTGATTAAGGGTGATTTCGGTGAGCCGCCAAGTGATTCGGTGAGCTCGGTCCAGCTCGCCAAACTGCCCAACATGCCTATTTTCAACCCCAACTCCCAAAATCAAACCCGCAACCTTCAAAAACAAAATCAAACCATATACTATCTTAATTAGGCTCATACCTTTTAGACCCATGCCACCGGGGTACTCAGACTTCCCCCGGTTTAGCCAAAATTGGGCATTTGATGACTTTAGCCCTTAAGAATGACGTTAAATGCTCCATCATTGGGCAAAACACATCATTTAGCACAATTTGCATTACTAAGACTTCACCCGACTAGATCCAACAATAAAATACCGCAACCCAATAATTTATGATCATTTTTAAAGCACGGAAATTAGGGAATCAATAATTTAGCCAATTTAGGCACAGTATCGAAATTAAAATTAGCAAACTAGCACACATTCATGATTTCAAAGAGGCCCAACACACATCAATAATAATTAAAAAATTGTAAATGATTTCAACCACTAATTACGAGTTTGGGGTTTGGCAAACCAACCTTTACGCCGAAAGATGAATTTGCAAAGCTAGGCGGGAAAGTATCCAACTCCGATCACAGAGTCAAGGACTAAAAAGTAGTAAAATGCAAGACTATAGGAAATATAGAGTGCGGGTGTGATTGTATGAAGTTAAAAAGTGAGGGAATGTGAAAGAGTTGGAAATTTTAAACCTTTGGCCTTTTAAAAACCGTCCAGTTCGCGTCCTTTCGGTGATGTTATTTTTCCTCGCTGAATTTTATAGGACCTCAAATTAATGTGGGGGTCCAAACGACGGACAAAGTCGGGCTCTCCTACCTATTTGGCGAGTCGTAAACTTGTCCATGGGCCCGCCAAGTTTTACAGACTCCGTCTTCATAATTTCTTTAGTCCAACGGCGGTCCAAGTTGGCCTCGCCGACCTCTTCGTCGAGTTTTCGACTGGACATTTTGCTTGCCAACCGGCACTTTTCAAACACATTATACACTTCAACCTGTACAATCAACACCCGTTATTCCAAAAACAAAATATAAAGTTATAAAAACATGGGTTACCTCCCAAGAAGTGCCTTAGTTAACATCGTGGCACGACGCAAGTACCCCTTCAAGCTTCGTTCTTGGGGTTCGCCATAGTATCACTAGGCAACCCCCTTGTTGTCTCGGGTTTAAATGTGAGGAAATTTGTCCCATTTGGGTCTCCAACTTCTTGATAGGGACGGAATGAGAGGTAACCGTCTGGTTGAGGTTGATACATCTTCCGTCATTTCCTTCAAAACCTTATCAAACCCTTCAACCTTGATGAGAATACGAGAGAGAATATCCTCAGTCCGGCCACCCTCAAAATCTTTGGGCTTTTGATGCTTGTAAGGAGGAACATACCTATCCTTTTCCCTATCTCTTTCTTTCCAGGTGGAATTCCACTCACTTCACTCTCTATCATGGTCTCTGCAACCCTCATCTCTATTCTAACCTTGGTTACCAGCCGGCCTTGGGTAGTTTACACGATAATCTGTTCCTTGGTTCGCTAGAAAGTTCACTTTGTCAGTGTACAACGTTTCAAAGTTGGCTTCATCGGGGTTTACAGAACACACACCTACAACACTGACACTCCTAGCACTAGCTTCCAAGACATTTTCGGCCAAAATGTCAAGTTGGGTCCTCATCTTTGCGATGTTCTGGTCCCTCTCTTGATCTTTCTCAATCAGTTCTTTTGTCAATTCTGAAAGTGAGAGTGGAGACCTGATCTTCACGGGTGAACCATGGCCGGTTAATTACTGTCATGCCATCCAAGAGTTGGGTTGCTATCATATAAGGCTGTTGCATTAAACCTCCTGACTAAAGTTGATCTGCAACTCCTTTGTTCACTGAATCAATCCTTCGGTAAAAGTATTGCAGCAAAACATTGTTTGGCAGTCCATGAGTTGGGTATTGCAGCACCAACTTCTTAAATCTTAGCCAGGTCTCATGTATTGGCTCACCCTTTAAACGCTTGAAGATTTGGATGTTGTCCCGAAGAGTCATCATCTTCGAAGGAGGCAAAAATCACACTGGGAATGCGGTGACAAGCTCTTCCCATGAAGTAATAGAATCTTTTTGCAACTCCGCTAACTACTTGCACGCTTCTCCCATTAGATAAAATGGGAATAACCTTAACCGGACCGAATCTTGGGATATGTTCTTAAAGGAGAACGTCCCATAGACATCAACAAAGTTTCTTTTATGCTAATGGGGATCCTCATGAGCCAACCCGCCAAACAACCCTTTCAATTGCAAGAGCTGCAACATGGTGCTTATAATGTGGAACACAACGTTCCCTTCAGCCGGAGGCAAGCAAATGGCAACAACTGCACCCACTAGATTTGGGTCATTGATGTTCGGTACATTGACATCATTTAGGTTTTTGATGTCATCTTGGTGGCCTACTTGGCTACCATTGCTTCCGTTGACACACATTTCCTCTGTTTCAAACAGCAACACAAAAATCAAAACTAAAAATAAGTAGAGTCAACTATGACTAACAAGAACAAAATTCAACTTCACAAAAAGAATCTCAAACAACACCACACCCCGACAGCGGTGCCATTTTGGTTTAACGTTTCAACCACACCTCATCCAATTCTAGGTGTTCAACGACTGCATATCAGTATAAAACCAAACTAAATGAGTTGGGGTCGAATCCCACACAGAGCGGTACGTGTTCCCAATTCAATTAGGAAGTTGAACATGTTCGAATCAGTCATAGGAATAAAAGTGATCGAATAAAGACATCATTCAAGTTAAGGGGTA
The DNA here is from genome assembly GCF_000226075.1 of Solanum tuberosum. Lineage (NCBI taxonomy): Eukaryota > Viridiplantae > Streptophyta > Magnoliopsida > Solanales > Solanaceae > Solanum > Solanum tuberosum. Next base: position 468,443 of record NW_006239131.1, read on the forward strand.
ACACGAATGTCAAATTGAGGGTTTTGGTTTTAATTATAAACTACAAACAGTGGCAAACAATATGAAATAACAATAATGAGACGGGTTCTTGGGATGTGATCGATTATAGGCTAATATAGACAAATAAGTAATTGCAACTATTAGTAAATAGCTAGATATTAGTAAGTAAGTTAGGCTATAGTGGAGATAAACTTTCTCTTGAACAATTTACCCCGAATCAAGTTGATTTCTCTCGAACATCAACAAGCATGCAAAATAAGAACATCCCACACCTTAGTCCATTCACTCTCTCAAGCTGAATGTGTGGAATTGGGTTTAGGATTCACTCTCTCGAGCTGAACCCAGATCAACCCAATACCTACTGACCATCAACCAATAATTTTGGTTCTAAAACCTCTCTTTCGAGCAGGCCAAGAACACAAACATAGACCTGCATTTGCAACAACAATTGTGAAATTAATCCATAATTAATGATTGAACTCTCTTCTAAATAGCATTTAAACTAACAATTCGCAATATCCATAAACTAAATCAGCCAATAATCACATAATCACACCCCAAGAATTGTGGTTTTAGATAGACATCATAAAAAGGTAAAAACCGTTACCAAATTGATTATCCATCAACTGGGTAAGAGTAGATTCGTCCTTACAATGCTCCATTCGAAAAATCTCAAAGACCCACTTTCAATTTTCTCAAAAGTGAACTTCAATTCTTCAAAGCTTAGGAAAAACTAGAGAAAACTGTCTCACAGTTCAAAACACAAAAATAGATTAAAAATATATGATCTGAGATACTAAACTAAATGTTCAAAAATGAATTTACAGTTGCCAAAAATGTGCCGCGAAGAGTCACTCGGCGAAGTAAGTCGGGCTCGCCGAACCACTCGGGAACCCGCTCTTTGGTCACTTCCATCGCCCTTCTGCCTTGCCATTCCGCATCCTCAAGGTCTGTAACTTTGGGTAACTAGCACTGCATCGCGGAACTGCTCGGCGATCTACCGACTACTCCTTATCATCGCCAACTTTGTTTTTTCCCTCAGGGCTTGGCACACTAGAACTTTAGGAGGTCACATGGCCATTCAACGACTCGCCAAGTGAACTTGGTGATCCCCAAGCTTGCCTTTCTTCATTCTTTCATCTCGGTTTGTTCCTTTTTGCTTGTTAGTGTCTTTGCTTTGTTCCTCAATCCCTAAACCTTAAAATCAAGGGTTGTACATTAGTTATTGTCATAAATTAAGAATTTAACGACACTAATTCTATATATACAAAGCCTTAAATGAGTTCAAATCTCAGACTTATCGTGGACGTTTGTTAAAACCTTAGCGATGGAGCGAGTTTGTCCCGAGGGACAAATATGAGCATTTTCAAGTTCAAACGAACCCCAAAGCAGGTAAACCCATGCCGAATTTAGTGTGCTATAGTCCATGGATTTTTTGTTATTCGAAATTCTTGAAAAAAATGGCTTAAATTTTTCAAGGACGTCCATTAAGACCTTAACAATGGAGCTAGTTCGTCTCGAGGAGCAAACAGGTGCATTTTGAAGTTCAAACGAGCCCTAAAAGCAGGTGAACCAGATTTTTCCGATTTTCATGTGCTATAGTCAATGAATTTTTTGTGATCCGTAATTCCCCAAAAAATGGCTGAAATTTTTCATGGACGTCTGTTAAGACCTTAGAAATGGAGCAAGTTCGTCACGAGGGAAAAACGTGGATATTTTCATGCTCAAATGAGCCCCAAAGTAGGTAAACCCAAATTTTGTCTATTTTTGTGTGTTATAGTCCATTGATTTTTCGTGATCCGAATTCCCAAAAAAATGGCCAAATTTTTTTCATGGACGTCTGTTAAGACCTTAGCAATGGAGCGAGTTCGTCCTTAGGGGCAAACCGTCACATTTTCAAGTTCAAACGAGCCCCAAAGAAGGTAAACCAAAATTTGTCGATTTTTGTGTGCTATAGTTAATGGATATTTTGTCATCCGAAATTCCCAAAAAAATGGCTGAAATTTTTCATGGACGTTTGTTAAGACCTTAACAGAGGATCAAGTTCATCTCGAGGGGTAAACAGGTGCATTTTCAAGTTCAGATGACCACTAAAGTAGGTAAACCCAAATTTTGTCTATTTTTGTGTGCTATAATCCATTGACTTTTTGTGATCTGGAATTCCAAACAAAATGGCCGAAATTTTTCATGGACGTTCCTTAAGGCCTTAGCAATGGAGAGAGTTTGTCCCTAGGGGCAAACAAACACATCTTTAAGTTTAAACGAGCCCCAAAGCAGGTAAACCGAGATTTTGCCAATTTCCACGTGCTATAATCCATGAATTATTTGTGATCCGGAATTCCTGGAAAAAATGGCCAAAAATTTTCATGGACGTACGTTAATACTTTAGCAATGGAGCGAGTTCGTCCCGAGGGGCAAACATGTGCATTTTCAAGTTCAAACTAGTCTTAAAGTAGGTAAACCCAGATTTTGCCGATTTTCGTGAGCTATATTTTAGGGATTTTTTGTGATCTAGATTTTCCAAAAAAAAAAATGGCTGAATTTTTCCTGGACATCCTTTAGGACCTTAGAATTGGAGAGAGTTTGTCGCAAGGGAAAAAAAGATGCATTTTAAAGTTCAAACGAGCCCCAAAGTAGGTATACCCAGATTTTGCCGATTTTCGTGTGCTATAGTCTATATGATTTTTATTGTGATGCATAATTCCTAAAAAAAATTGGCCGAAATTTTTCATGGACGTCCGTTAGGACCTTAGAAATGGAGTGAGTTCGTCTCGAGAGGTAAACATGAGCATTTTCAAGTTCAACCGAGCCCCGAAATAGGTAATCACTAATTTTGCCAATTTTCGTGTACTATAGGTCCATGGATTTTTTGTGATTTAGCATTCGTGAAAAAAATGGCCGAATGTTTTTACAAACGTCCGTTAAGACCTTAGCAATGGAGCGACTTTTTCTTGAGCGGCAAATGGGTGCATTTTCAAGTTCAAACGAGCCCCAAAGCTGGTAAACACATATTTTGCCGATTTTTGTGTGCTATAGTACATGGATTTTTCGTGATCCAGAATTCACGAAAAAAATTGCCAAATTTTTTCATGGATGTCCGTTAAAACCTTATAAATGGATCGAGTTCTTCCCGAGGGGCAAATGGGCACATTTTCAAGTTCAAACGAGCCCCAAAGCAGGTGAACCCGAATTTTGTCAATTTTTGTGCGCTATAGTCAATGAAATTTTGGTGAACCGGAATTCCCAAGAAAAAATGACTGAAAGTATTCATGGACGTCCGTTATGACCTTAGAAATGGAACGAGTTCTTCCCAAAGGGAAAACGTGTGAGACCCCGTGGTTGTTTTCCATAATATGTGTTTCATTGCATGAGTGCATGGGGCTTATATTACTTGGTGTATCATTTCATGAGAATAAGTTTGCAAAAGGGAGGTAAACACTAAAGAATTAGACTAACGTTATGGGCCAAGGATGTCCATAAAAAAGTTCGAGTTAATGAATGTTTATTCTAACACCCCGCCCGTTGGGAATGTTTAAGTTAACCGGTACCTTTGGGGATAAGACAAAGAGTTTCTTATATGCTAATAAGGATGTTTTATAAGGCGATTAGTCGCCTAATGATCGTAAAATAAGTTTTGAAATATTGCAAGTTGGGAAATAAATGTTAACAAAGGTTAGAGTAAGTTTCTTTGATAAACCTTTTGAAATTTGGGTTAAATGTCTCGGAGTTTTCTCCCAATATTTAAAACATTAGAAGAACCCCAATATATGAAATCGAAGGTCTACGAGTTTACTTTCCAACGCACTAAACCATTTGACCATAGGACTTCAGATTGAGAGATATTTAGATTTTAGTGAGAATGCACAAGCAGGCACGTGAAGGTGGGCCCTTACCTCCTATGTTGGTTTAGCTTTATAAGATCTGATTTCTCCTTCGTTTTATCTCATTATTTCGACCAAAATAAGAAGAAAATAGTCCTAATCCTCTCTAAAGGTTCCGTTATCATATAACAAAATATCTACAACATTTCAACGTGGTTTCACCCTTGGAACGTTCATAGAGATTGTGTTACTTGTTTCCTCCTCGATGGTTGTGATTTGAAGGATTCTTCATGGTGAATGAGTCTCGTTTTTTTATGTGGTGTTGCTGCTGTTTGGAGGTAATAATTCTCACCCTTCATTTTATTGTATGAGTCCATGTTATAGCGATGCTATATAAGCAAACACATGAATAGACGGCTGGAAAAATCGTATTTGGATTGTTACGTGATGTTGGGCTGTTTTGAAGTATTTTTATACGATTGTTGTTGCTGGAATTTTCGAAAAAGCTTTGTATGTGTGTGGTTCTTGTTGAGATAAGTCTGGAAGAGAAGCATAAGTATAGATGGGAGATGCTCGACTTTGTTATCATTATGGGCATAGATTTGTGAAAGCATTGTTATACCAATGTCGACTACCGAGAGAAGACTGTTAGATTTCTGTTCCCAGATTTGATTTCAAGACTTATAGTTTAACATAGAAGATTGTGCTTTCTAGAAAGTATTGCCTAGGATGGGTATTATGTGATTCGTCAAGAACGAGAAGCCGAGTTAAGTTGAGTCCAAGGTACGTAGGGCCATATAAGATTATTTGGAGCATTGGCAAGGTGGCGTACAAGCTTGATATACCTTCAGAATCTGAAGCGGTCCATCTAGTATTCCATGTATCTATGTGGTAGAGGTGCATTGGAAATGCTTCACGGATAATACGCATTGAATATATTCGTGTCTCTAAGGATCACTTGTCATATGCTGAGGTGTTAGTGTCTATGTTTTATTGGCATGTAAGAAAGATTTGGACTAAAGAAGTTGTTTATGTGAAAGTGTTACGGTGGAATAACAACTTTGAGGAAATAACTTGAGAATCCGAGGAGAAAATAAGGAAGAAGTACCCCCAACTATTGACGACTTAAGGTGAGTTGTGTTTTAATATTTGACAAGCATTCATATACACAAACTTAATTGGATTTTAAAAACCTGAAAAATGTAGTTTATATGGCTTGTCGGGAGTTGGATATACAAAGCCTTGTAATTAGATTTTTTGAATTGGATTGAAGATTTGCAGATGTAACAAAAATATCCTTTCTAATAGCACAGTAGCAGCAATGAATACAACGAAGGAATTGTTTGAATCCATTTGCGGACGAATGTTTTTAAGGAGGGGAGAATGTGAGACCCCATGGTTCTTCTGCATAATATGTGTATCATTGCATGAGTGTATGGGGATTATATGATTTGGTGTATTATTTCAAAAGAATAAGTTTGCAAAGGGGAGGTCAAAACCAAAGAATTTAGACTAACGTGATGGGTCAAGGATATCCTTAAACAAGTTTGAGTTAAAGAGTGTTTATTTTAACACCCCACCTGTTCGAAACGTTTAAGTTAACCGGTACCTTTGCGGATAAGACAAAGAGTGTCTTATATGCTAATAAGGATGTTTTATAAGGTGATATAGTCGCTTAATGATCGTAAGTTAAGTTTGGAAGTTAAGCAAGTTGGGAAATAAAAGTTGACAAAGGTTCGAGTAAGTTTCTTGGATAAACCTTCCAAAATTTGGGTTAAATGTTTAGGAGCTTTTCTTTCCAATATAGAAATCTTTAGAAGAACCCCAATATATGAAATCGAAGGTCTACAAGCCAACTTTCCAACGCACTAAACCATTTGTCCATATGACTTCAGAATTGAAAAGATATTCAAATTTTAGTGCGACAGCACAAGTAGGCACGTGAAGGTGGGCCCCCAGCTCCTATGTCGGTTTAGCTCTATAAGATCTGATTTCTTCTTCGTTTTATATCATTATTTTCGACCAAAATAAGAAGAAAACAGTCCTAAATCTTCTGTAAAGGTTCCCCTATCATACTAGTAAAGATCTACAAGATTTCAACGTGATTTCACCCTCGGAACGTTCAGAGAGATTGTAGAGATTGTGTTACTTCTTTCCTCCTCGTTGGTTGTGATTTGAAGGATTCTTCATGGTGAAGGTGTCTCATTTTTTTATGTGGTGTTGCTGCTGTTTGGAGGTAATAATTCTCACCCTTCATTTTATTGAGTGAGTCAAAGTTATAACTATGCTATATAAGCATGAACATGAAGAGACGGCTGGAAAAATTGTATTTGGATAGTTACATGATGTTTGGCTATTTTGAAGTATTTCTTTGATATTTTTGTTGCTGGAATTTTCAAAAATGCTTTGTATGTGTGAGGTTCTGGTTGATATGAGTCAGGAAGAGAAGAAGAAGTATAGATGGGTACTTAATTGTAAGATAAAGTAGTATAACATTGGTTCGATTATTGCATTGAAATTTTCAAATTGTTTCTCTTTGGTTCAACGTCTTGTGTTTAAGGTGACTGTTTGTTATTGACAAAACATGTTAAAGTACTGCAAGCTCCATCAAGTTTAAGTTAAGGTTTTGCCTTTTAACAGCTTATTCCTTGTGAAGAGAAAGACATGACTTCAAATGTAATTATTGGACGAACGTATAGGATGATGATTGGAAGGGGTGAGTTCAAGTTATTATGGTTATATTGAACAATTATAGGACTGTATTACATATATTTTTTATGGCTTTAATAGTTTGAAGACTCGCGGTTAGGATTTGGTTATGGTTATTTTGTGGTTGGAAAAGAGGGGTGTGGCGATACACCGTATTTTTATTGTTTTGCAGGGATACTCTATTTGGTTGTTGTTGACTATTGCGTAGGTCTCCACTTGTTAATAGCTGTTGCAAAAACGTATGTTATGTCATTAATTTGGGGTTCTAATTTGGAGAAGAAAAGGTAGTGAAGCATATACATTTAAAAATGGTCTGGCAAGCTAACCACTCTACTAATGAGCTCTAAATTGCTACTTTGACCCTGACATGTAAATATTCTTCCTTTAATGGTTGTGTGACATGAATTTCCGTAAACTACATACAGTAAGGAAAGGGTACAATCCATATTGATACAACAAGAACAAGAATTGAGATATGTTAAGGAAAAGCACTTTACTTCCTTTGAGAACGAATTTTTGTATCCTAAATCG